>NW_027196903.1:0-2500 GCF_038502225.1 Cherax quadricarinatus | reverse complement strand
ACCATCACCGCTACTGCTCAATGTTACCACTACTATCACCGCTACTGCTGCTGTTACTAATACTACTATCACCTACTGGTTGGCTGTTATCATCACTACTCATCACCGCCACTGTTACCGTTACTACTACTACCATCACTGCTACCGTTGCTGTTACTACTACCACCACTATCACCGCTACTGTTACTGTTACTACCACTACTACCACTGCTACTGTTGCTGTTACTTCGCTACTATCATCACCGCTACTGCGCCAATTGTTACCACTACCACCATCACCGCTACCGTTACCGTTACCACCACCACCATCACCGCCACTGTTACTGCTACCACTACTACCATCACCGCTACCGTTCACTGCTTACTACCATCACTCATCACCGCCATCAGCACTGCTACTTCCACTATCACCGCTACTGTTACTGCTTACTACTACCATCACTGCCACTGTTACTGCTACTTCCAATCACCGCTACCGTTACTGTCACTGGCTCATCATCACCGCTACCGTTACAACCACTACTATCACTGCCACTGTTACTGTTACCACTACCACTATCACTCGCACTCGTTACTGTTACTACCACTACCACTGCCACTGTTACCACTAATACTTACCACTATCACCGCCACTGTTATCATTACTACCACTACCATCATCACTAATGTTACTGCTAATAATACCACCATCACCGTCAATGTGTTACCGTTACTACCACTCACCATCACCGCTACTGTTAATACTAATACCACCATCACCGCTACTGTTACTACTACCACCATCACCGCTACCGTTACCGTTACCATCACTACCATCACTGCTACCGTTACCGTTATCACTACCATTATCACCGCTACCGTTACCGTTACCGCTACCATCACTGCTACTACATTACTTCACTAACACCGCCACTGTTAATGTTACCACTACCACCACCGCCACTGTCATCGATACCACTACCACCATCACCGCCACCGTTACTCGTTAATACCACTACCATCACTGCCACTCGTTACCGTTACCACTACCATCACCGATACCGCCACTGTCAATACTCACTCATCACTGCTACCGTTCACTGTTTACCGCTGCCACCACCGCCACTGGGTTACCTCGTTACTACTACCATCACCACACCGTCACCGTTATTACTACCATCACCGCTAATACTACGTTATCACTGCCATCACTGCTACTCACTGTTACTACTACCATCACCGCTACCGCTACTGTTACCACTACCATCACTGCCACCGTCGCGCCACCACTACCATCACCGCTACCGTTACCGTTACCACTACTACCATCACCGCCACCGTCACCGTTACACACTACTACCATCACCGCTACCGTTGACGCCACCACCATCACCGCCACCGCCACCGTTACCACCACTTCACCGCTATCGTTCAATGTTACTACCGCCATCACCACCGCCACTGTTACTGTCACCACTTACCATCACCGCCATTGTCACTGGTTACCACCACTAACAACCGCCACCGTTACCGCCACTTCACTTGCTATCACCGCTACTGTTACCGTTAATACTACCATCACTGCTACTCGTTACTGTTACTACTACTATCACTGCCATCGTTACTGTTACCACTACCATCACCGCTAATGTTACTGTTACCACATCATCACTGCTACTGCTACTGTTACCACTGCCAACACTGCTACCGTTACCGTTACTACCACTACTATCACCGCTACTGTCATCGTTACACTATCACCGCTACCGTTACCGTTACTACTACTTCATCACTGCTACCGTTACTGGTTAATAATATCACTGCCAATGCCATCGTTAATACTACCATCACTGCTACCGTTACTGTTACTACTACCTCACCGCTACCGTTAATGCCACTACCACTGATCACCGCTACCGTTACTGTTACCACTACTACTTCATCACCGCTACTGTTACTGTTACTACTACTATCACTGATACTGTTACTGTTACTACTACTATCACCGCTACTGTTACTGTTACTACAACCATCACCGCTACTGTTACTGCTACTACTACCATCACCTACTGTTATTGTTACTTCACTACTATCACTGCTACTGTTACTGCTACTACTACCATCAATCGCACTGTCATCAGCACACCACCACCGCTACTGGGTTAATGTTACCACACCATCACTGCCACTGTTACTGTTACCACTACTACTATCACTGCTACTGTTACTGTTACTACCATCATCACCGCTACTGTTACCGCTACTACTACTATCACTGCTACTGTTACTGTTACTACTTACTATCACCGTTACTATTACTGTTACTACTACTATCACTGCCACTGTTACTGTTAACATTACTAATACCACCACCACTACTACTCTTATTAAAACTTCCACACACTACTTCATTATCACTATTTCCATTACTATTAACACCCTAATACTACAACTATTGCTATTTTTACTATTGCTGCCAGCTACTACCATCTTTACCTCTCCAATTTTATCTCTTAGCTGT
>NW_027196902.1:60000-74552 GCF_038502225.1 Cherax quadricarinatus | reverse complement strand
CGTCGTAAGCTCCTCTCGTCTATGTGCGGGTTATTTGTGTATCGTTCCAGTCACGGTATTGTGCCTTTATTTTTGTTATCTGTTCTTATGTATGTATCTGTTCTTATGTATGTATCTGTTCTTATGTATGTATCTGTTCTTATGCATCTGTTCTTATGTATGTATCTGTTCTTATGTATCTGTTCTTCTGCATGTATCTGTTCTTATGTATCTGTTCTTATGTATCTGTTCTTGTGTATCTGTTCTTATGTATGTATCTGTTCTTATGTATGTATCTGTTCTTATGTATGTATCTGTTCTTATGTATGTATCTGTTTTTATGTATCTGTTCGTATGTATGTATCTGTTCTTATGTGTGTATCTGTTATGTATGTATCTGTTCTTGTGTATGTATCTGCTCTTATGTATCTGTTCTTATGTATGCATCTGTTCTTATGTATGTATCTGTTCTTATGTGTGTATCTGTTATGTATGTATCTGTTCTTGTGTATGTATCTGCTCTTATGTATCTGTTCTCGTGTATCTGTTCTTATGTATGTATCTGTTCTCATATATCTGTTCTCATATATCTGTTCTTATGTATGTATATGTTCTTATGTATGCATCTGTTCCTATGTATCTGTTCTTATGTATGTATTTATGTATCTGTTCTTATGTATGTATCTGTTCTTATGTATCTGTTCTTATGTATCTGTTCATATGTATGTATCTGTTCTTATGTATCTGTTCTTATGAATGTATCTGTTCTTATGTATGTATCTGTTCTTATGTATGTATCTGTTATGTATATATCTCTTCTTATGTAAGTATCTGTTATGTATGTATCTGTTCTTATGTATGTATCTGTTATGTATCTGTTTTTATGTATGTACCTGTTTTTATGTATCTGCTCTTATGTATGTATCTGTTCTTATGTATGTATCTGTTCTTATGTATGTATCTGTTCTTATGTATGTATCTGTTCTTATGTATGTATCTGTTCTTATGTATATATCTGTTCTTATGTATGTATCTGTTCTTATGTATATATCTGTTCTTATGTATGTATCTGTTCTTATGTATGTATCTGTTCTTATGTAATTAAAACTCAGATATTGTTATTCCACATCAACACTGCTTCAGTAGTTTCAACAGTACGTAAACATTTAAAGGTTATAAACAGAGAATCACACTTCTGTTCACCCGTTAAGAGATCTTTTGAAACAGCAATTGTAATATGCAACTGAATAAAGACATTTTGCACAAATATGTTTACACTGACAACAATTTCCTTAAAGGAGAGTTTATGAAATAATGTGTATATTTTAACCTGCGTTATTACTTTAGTATGTTTAGTGTTAGCAGTCAGTGTGAGGGTGAAGGTTGCTTCTGCTTCTGTACATTATGCTACTGTTATTACTTTAGTATGTTTAGTGTTAGCAGTCAGTGTGAGGGTGAAGGTTGCTTCTGCTTCTGTACATTATGCTACTGTTATTACTTTAGTATGTTTAGTGTTAGCAGTCAGTGTGAGGGCGACGGTTGCTTCTGCTTCTGTACATTATGCTACTGTTATAAGTCTTTGATTATTTATATCTCTGCACTGTATTGTGTGAAGTCTTTGATGAGATGATATACACTCACTGTGTAAACTCTGTGTAGTGTGAGTTGTACACCCAGATACTTGTGTCAATCTTAAGAGTTATGTGTGATGAAGCTAAATTAATATAATTAGTCTTGTGTTGATCTTTAACAAGTTGATTAACTTATAGTTAGTGTCTGGGTTGACATGAGTCATCTCCAGGTGGTGACCTGTCACTGTCTCCTGAAGGAGTGTGGTGACCCGTCACTGTCTCCTGAAGGAGTGTCGATGTTTGCAAACATGATTTACATATTAATGTGTATATGTATGTATGTGTGCGTAGCGTAGACGTAGAAGTGTGAGGTGTGGGTGAGGGTGTATTTGTGTTTACATACTACTAATACTGAAGCAGAGGATTATATATATATATATATATATATATATATATATATATATATATATATATATATATATATATATATATATATGCATTGTTGAATAAATGTTTGTGAATGTTTGATACAGAGGTGTGTGTGTGTGTGTGTGTTGCTTTATTCATGCGTCTGTATGTGTGATGATTGCATAGAATGTGTATGTAGAAATACAGAATTGGGTGTATGGAAGAGTGCGTGCTTGTGAAACTTAACGTAACAGACAAAGAAGATCAATACCAAGAAAAAAAGATAACTGGTAACGATTACAATTACCATGCAAGGAACACACCCACATTGATCTACGCACATAAAAACGTTCATAAATACACTTACATAACTAAATAATTGAATAAACTAATAACTGACATAGGTACAATATTAAATATAAATATATGTTCCAAATTTTCACTAGTGGCCAGTTCTTGGTGGACGAACTGTGATAGAGATCTCTCTTGTCTCAGGTAGTCGACGTTCGAGTCTGTCCAGGAGGATGTTATTACAGAGCGCAGATTATCTGCGTGTCCTCCTCTGTAATAACATCTACCTTCGTATACTGATATTAATACACTTGTGTAGTAATATCATATATGGACAGTGCTTCAAGGCTGGTTAAAACTGCTGACCTCAGGGAAGTGGTGAAGGGTGAATACCTGGATCCTTGCTGACCTCAGGGAAGTGGTGAAGGGTGAATACCTGGATCCACGGATCTGGGGTGGGACTTGCTGACCTCAGGGAAGTGGTGAAGGGTGAATACCTGGATCCACGGACCTCGGGTGGGACTGCTGACCTCAGGGTAGTGGTGAAGGGTGGATCCACGGACCTGGACCTGACCTCAGGGAAGTGGCCCTGGATCGGACCTGGGGTGGGACTGCTGACCTCAGGGAAGTGGTGAAGGGTGAATACCTGGATCCACGGACCTGGGGTGGGACTTGCTGACCTCAGGGAAGTGGTGAAGGGTGAGTACCTGGATCCACGGACCTGGGGTGGGACTGCTGACCTCAGGGAAGTGGTGAAGGGTGGTGAAATACCTGGATCCACAGGGGTGGGACTGCTGACCTCAGGGAAGTGGTGACCTGCAGCCATGCTGACTTGCTGACCTCAGGGGTGAAGTGAATACCTGGATCCAAGGACCTGGGGTGGGACTTACTGACCTCAGGGAAGTGGTGAAGGGTGTATACCTGGATCCACAGGACCTGGGGTGGGACTTGCTGACCTCAGGGAAGTGGTGAAGGGTGAATACCTGGATCCACGGACCTGGGGTGGGACTGCTGACCTCAGGGAAGTGGTGAAGGGTGAATACCTGGATCCACGGACCTGGGGTGGGACTGCTGACCTCAGGGAAGTGGTGAAGGGTAAATACCTGGATCCACGGACCTGGGGTGGGACTGCTGACCTCAGGGAAGTGGTGAAGGGTGAATACCTGGATCCACGGACCTGGGGTGGGACTTGCTGACCTCAGGGAAGTGGTGAAGGGTGAATACCTGGATCCACGGACCTGGGGTGGGACTGCTGACCTCAGGGAAGTGGTGAAGGGTAAATACCTGGATCCACAGACCTGGGGTGGGACTGCTGACCTCAGGGAAGTGGTGAAGGGTGAATACCTGGATCCACGGACCTGGGGTGGGACTGCTGACCTCAGGGAAGTGGTGAAGGGTGAATACCTGCAGCCATGGACCTGGGGTGGGACTTGCTGACCTCAGAAAAGTGGTGAAGGGTGAATACCTGGATCCATGGACCTGGGGTGGGACTTACTGACCTCAGGGAAGTGGTGAAGGGTGTATACCTGGATCCACAGACCTCGGGTGGGACTTGCTGACCTCAGGGAAGTGATGAAGGGTGAATACCTGGAACCACGGACCTGGGGTGGGACTTGCTGACCTCAGGGAAGTGGTGAAGGGTGAATACCTGGATCCACGGACCTGGGGTGGGACTGCTGACCTCAGGGAAGTGGTGAAGGGTGAATACCTGGATCCACGGACCTGGGGTGGGACTGCTGACCTCAGGGAAGTGGTGAAGGGTGAATACCTGGATCCACGGACCTGGGGTGGGACTTGCTGACCTCAGGGAAGTGGTGAAGGGTGAATACCTGGATCCTCGGACCTGGGGTGGGACTGCTGACCTCAGGGAAGTGGTGAAGGGTGAATACCTGGATCCACGGACCTGGGGTGGGACTGCTGACCTCAGGGAAGTGGTGAAGGGTAAATACCTGGATCCACGGACCTGGGGTGGGACTGCTGACCTCAGGGAAGTGGTGAAGGGTGAATACCTGGATCCACGGACCTGGGGTGGGACTTGCTGACCTCAGGGAAGTGGTGAAGGGTGAATACCTGGATCCACGGACCTGGGGTGGGACTGCTGACCTGGGACGGGAACTTCAAGGGAACGGAAGACATCCGGGGGCCCACGGATGAATTCCCGGGGAAGGCTTAGATGTAAGAGTTGAGATTACTGAGTGACTTAAATGCAAGATTACTGGGTGTAGGATAGGAAGTGTAGGATAGGAAGTGGGAAAGGGAGAATATCTGAGGGGACACAGATGGACTCCTGGACACATGAACCTGGGGAACACTTAGATGCAAGATTACTGAGTGTAGGATAGGAAGTGTAGGATAGGAAGTGGGGAAGGGAGAATATCTGAGGGGACACAGATGGACTCCTGGACACATGAACCTGGGGAACACTTAGATGCAAGATTACTGAGTGTAGGATAAGAAGTGTAGGATAGGAAGTGTAGGATAGGAAGTGCGGAAGGGAGAATATCTGAGGGGACACAGATGGACTCCTGGACTCATGAACCTGGGGAAGGTAAGCTTACTGAGTGTAGGATAGAAAGTGTAGGATAGGAAGTGTAGGATAGGAAGTTTAGGATGGGAAGTGGGGAAGGGAGAATATCTGAGGGGACTCCTGGACTCATTAACCTGGGGAAGGTAAGCTTACTGAGTGTAGGATAGAAAGTGTAGGATAGGAAGTGTAGGATAGGAAGTGGGGAAGGGAGAATATTTGAAGGGACACAGATGGACTCCTGGACACATGAACCTGGGGGAAACTTAAATGCAAAATTACTGGGTGTATGATAGGAAGTGTAGGATAGGAAGTGTAGGAAAGGAAGTGGGGAAGGGAGAATATCTGAAGGGGCACAGATGGACTTCTGGACACATGAACCTGGGAAAGGTAAGATTACTGAGTGTAGGATAGAAAGTGTAGGATAGGATGTGTATGATAGGAAGTGGGGAAGGGAGAATATCTGAGGGGACACAGATGGACTCCTGGACACATCAACCTGGGGAAGGTAAGATTACTGAGTGTAGGATAGAAAGTGTAGGATAGGAAGTGTAGGATGGGAAGTGGGGAAGGTAGAATATCTGAGGGGACACAGATGGACTCCGTAGGATTGCGGATGAGCAAGGAGGTTTTAGAGTGGGTAGTGGATGTGCAGATCAAGTGTTTACATTGAAGCATATATGTGAACAGTATTTAGATAAAGGTAGGGAAGTTTTTATTACATTTATGGATTTAGAAAAGGCATATGATAGACTGGATAGGGGAGCAATGTGGCAGATGTTGCAAGTGTATGGAATAGGTGGTAAATTACTAAATGCTGTAAAGAGTTTTTATGAGGATAGTGAGGCTCAGCTTAGGGTGTGTAGAAGAGAGGGAGACTACTTCCCAGTAAAAGTAGGTCTTAAACAGGGATGTGTAATGTCACCATGGTTGTTTAATATATTTATAGATGGGGTTGTAAAAGAAGTAAATGCTAGGGTGTTCGGGAGAGGAGTAGGATTAAATTATGGGGAATCAAATACAAAGTGGGAATTGACACAGTTGCTTTTTGCTGATGATACTGTGCTCATGGGAGATTCTAAAGAAAAATTGCAAAGGTTAGTGGATGAGTTTGGGAGTGTGTGTAAAGGTAGAAAGTTCAAAGTGAACATAGAAAAGAGTAAGGTGTTGAGGGTATCAAATGATTTAGATAAAGAAAAATTGGATATCAAATTGGGGAGGAGGAGTATGGAGGAAGTGAATGTTTTCAGATACTTGGGAGTTGACGTGTCGGCGGATGGATTTATGAAGGATGAGGTTAAACATAGAATTAATGGGGAAAAAAAGGTGATTTTTGCGTAGAGGTATATTTGGAGACAAAAAAAACGTTATCTAGGGTGGCAAAGAAGGGAATGTATGAAAGTATAGTAGTACCAACACTCTTATATAGGTGTGAAGCTTGGGTTGTAAATGCTGCAGCGAGGAGACGGTTGGAGGCAGTGGAAATGTCCTGTCTAAGGCCAATGTGTGGTGTAAACATTATGCAGAAATTTCTGCATAATATTTACACCACACAGGACATCTCCACTGCCTTCAACCGCCTCCTCGCTGCAGCATTTACAACCCAAGCTTCACACCTATATAAAAGTGTTGGTACTACTATACTTTCATACATTCCCTTGTTTGCCTCCATATATATATATATATATATATATATATATATATATATATATATATATATATACATATATATATACATATATATATATATATATACATATATATATATATATATATATATATATATATATATATATATATATATATATATATATATATATATATATATACATATATATATATATATATATATATATATATATATATTTCAACAAGTCGGCCGTCTCCCACTGAGGCAGGCTGACCCAAAAAGAAAGAAAATCCCCAAAAAGAAAATACTTTCATCATCATTCAACACTTTTACCTCACTCACACATAATCACTGTTTTTGCAGAGGTGCTCAGAACACAACAGTTTAGAAGCATATACGTATAAAGATACACAACATATCCCTCCAAACTGCTAATATCCCAAAACCCCTCCTTGAGAGTGCAGCCATTGTACTTCCCATTCCCAGGACTCAAGTCTGGCTATATAAAAATAACTGGTTTCCCTGAATCCCTTCACTAAATATTACCCTGCTCACACTCCAACAGATCGTCAGGTTTGTAGATGTATGGTTCAGAGAACCGACATGTTGATAAATTAGACACATGAGCAACTCTTGGGTATATTGAGGAAACGTTTCGCCACACAGTGGCTTCATCATTCATCACATTGAACAAATGTGACACCACCTATGGCTGCTGCACCTCTCCTGCCATACGGTTTACAAGCTGCTTCTCCGCTCATATGCCGTATTCTGTTCAAGATTGATGGACTGAACACATTGACTCAAGGTTGAGGGACTGATTACCTCATTCTCCTCCTGTTCTTCAAGTTTCTCCTACGTATGGACTGATGAAGCCACTGTGTGGCGAAACGTTTCCTCAATAAAGATACCCAAGAGTTGCACATGTGTCTAATTTATCAGATCGTCAGGTCCCAAATACCATTCGTCTCCATTCACTCCCATCGAACACGCTCATGCACGCCTGCTGGAAGTCAAGCCCCTCGCCCACAAAACTTCCCTTACCCCTTCCTTCCAACCTTTTCGAGGACGACCCCTACCCCGCCTTCCTTCTCCTACAGATTTAAATGCTCTCCATGTCATTCTACTTTGATCCAGATTTATATATATATATATATATATATATATATATATATATATATATATATATATATATATATATTTTTATTATCACACCGGCCGATTCCCACCAAGGCAGGGTGGCCCGAAAAAGAAAAACTTTCACCATCATTCACTCCATCACTGTCTTGCCAGAAGGGTGCTTTACACTACAGTTTTTAAACTGCAACATTAACACCCCTCCTTCAGAGTGCAGGCACTGTACTTCCCATCTCCAGGACTCAAGTCCGGCCTGCCGGTTTCCCTGAATCCCTTCATAAATGTTACTTTGCTCACACTCCAACAGAACGTCAAGTATTAAAAACCATTTGTCTCCATTCACTCCTATCAAACACGCTCACGCATGCCTGCTGGAAGTCCAAGCCCCTCGCACACAAAACCTCCTTTACCCCCTCCCTCCAACCCTTCCTAGGCCGACCCCTACCCCGCCTTCCTTCCACTACAGACTGATACACTCTTGAAGTCATTCTGTTTCGCTCCATTCTCTCTACATGTCCGAACCACCTCAACAACCCTTCCTCAGCCCTCTGGACAACAGTTTTGGTAATCCCGCACCTCCTCCTAACTTCCAAACTACGAATTCTCTGCATTATATTCACACCACACATTGCCCTCAGACATGACATCTCCACTGCCTCCAGCCTTCTCCTCGCTGCAACATTCATCACCCACTCACGCTTCACACCCATATAAGAGCGTTGGTAAAACTATACTCTCATACATTCCCCTCTTTGCCTCCAAGGACAAAGTTCTTTGTCTCCACAGACTCCTAAGTGCACCACTCACTCTTTTTCCCTCATCAATTCTATGATTCACCTCATCTTTCATAG
Organism: Cherax quadricarinatus; assembly: GCF_038502225.1. Lineage (NCBI taxonomy): Eukaryota > Metazoa > Arthropoda > Malacostraca > Decapoda > Parastacidae > Cherax > Cherax quadricarinatus. The sequence goes on along the minus strand of NW_027196902.1, from coordinate 66,161 downwards.
ACCCATCCGCTGACACGTCCACTCCCAAATATCTGAATACGTTCACCTCCTCCATACTCTCTCCCTCCAATCTGATATTCAATCTTTCATCACCTAATCTTTTTGTTATCCTCATAACCTTACTCTTTCCTGTATTCACCTTTAATTTTCTTCTTTTGCACACCCTACCAAATTCATCCACCAATCTCTGCAACTTCTCTTCAGAATCTCCCAAGAGCACAGTGTCATCAGCAAAGAGCAGCTGTGACAACTCCCACTTTGTGTGTGATTCTTTATCTTTTAACTCCACGCCTCTTGCCAAGACCCTCGCATTTACTTCTCTTACAACCTCATCTATAAATATATTAAACAACCACGGTGACATCACACATCCTTGTCTAAGGCCTACTTTTACTGGGAAAAAATTTCCCTCTTTCCTACATACTCTAACTTGAGCCTCACTATCCTCGTAAAAACTCTTCACTGCTTTCAGTAACCTACCTCCTACACCATACACTTGCAACATCTGCCACATTGCCCCCCTATCCACCCTGTCATACGCCTTTTCCAAATCCATAAATGCCACAAAGACCTCTTTAGCCTTATCTAAATACTGTTCACTTACATGTTTCACTGTAAACACCTGGTCCACACACCCCCTACCTTTCCTAAAGCCTCCTTGTTCATCTGCTATCCTATATATATATATATATATATATATATATATATATATATATCTATATATATATATATATATATATATACGTATATATAATGTATTTAATTAATATTAGTTTCCCCTGCCCAGCACGTTTCCTTACACCTGTTGCAGGTGTTCACCAGCAGTTATCACTTGTTCACCTGGATGGATCCCGTCACTGGTGAATCATTCAGCATGTTAGTCGGCATGTTAGTTGTATCATGTACTTGTAGAATAGCTTATATATAGAGAGCTTTATCAAGGTAAGCTGTATTTTGAGCGACACCGAGACATGAACCTGTGCTCTGTATACAGTGCCCTTTGTTCAGACATAAGTGACGTCACACATCCTTGTACAAAATCCATAATGACATCAAACATCGTTATCTAAGACTCACAGCAACATCACTCATTGTTGTCTAAGTAAATCGGAAGAGTCATGCTTTATTGATGGAATTGATACCAACGTAATGACGCCATTCAGAAGAAGACTCACTTATATTTAAGGTTAAAGCACTTAAAGGTTTGCCTTCAGGAACTTGTGACAGAGTAAGCGGGTGAGTGGACCGTAGATTACCACTGACCTCCAGATACCCGGGTTAGGTAACTCAGAACTAAGTCTAAGGTTGAAAGTAGCCGCAAACTCTTAATTTATGCCACAGTGGCGTTAGATCTCATTGACGAAAGTATATATCAAAACTATTGAGTTGATTGTGAGTTATATTATGTTTTGCAATATAATGTTAAGTTTTATTTAAATTATATTTTATTATGTAATATGTTACAATATGTTAAGATATTAACATAACATGAAGATAAATACTATATATTACCAGCACGATGGAAAAGTAGACACACATGCAATATAATGAAATATATTGAAATTGACTGCTGAGAAGAGATTGAATCTGAGAAAGACCTACCTAGCATGGGTCAGTAGGTTTGTTGCTGTTTAGGATAACGAGGAAGAAGTTTCCCGGCAAGATGTTCAGCTATGTTGTAAAAGCTTCATTTTAAAGTCTAGGGATAAGCGAGCAACCAGCAGGATCTTCTCCACTTCTACTCTCACCACAACACCAAAACTGAACGTGACGTTATCATAAGCTTCCTCCTTCGTCACCTCCTAATCTGTAGTAGTAACTTCCTGGAGGAAGAATGTTCCTTCATCTAAAAGGTATTTTGTGAACGTCAGTATTCTCATTATTATAGACTGCAGACGCTGTACATATATATGAAGTATTATATTGTCATTATTTTTTTCGAATTTTTGGTTTGTCGAGTCTCAAGAAGCGGAATGTTTGCTCCACTTGTAAAAGTTATGAAAATCAATTATATCTGTGTTTTAGCTCAATATCCACAGTCAATATAGAGACATGGTTATTGAACAGATGATTACTTTTAAACTATTAATTAACTACAGCACATAAGGTCTGAGTAATATTGTTCTCTCTCATTATGAGTAAGAGTATTATTGAAAAAAATATTCTCTACATTAATTAAGGTTGGCAGTGTTAATGAGTGTATAAAGAGGCTCTACAGTGCACAGTTTATAATAGTAAAGAAAATACAACTTGCAGAATAAACTTTTACTGGAATAGTTTGTCTGTATTGATCTTTATTAAAATATTTCTTGATCAATCTTAACACTTTAATAAGTAATAATGTGTTTTGTACTCACATACACTCTCAGTACTATTTAACAATGTGTAATAATGTATTAACACAGATGTGAACCCCAAACACACCATTTCCTCACTGAGGAACTTAACTTCTCACATGTGGTAACTCCATATATCACTGCCCATATATAACACCACAAGTATTTTAATATCATTATATAACAGTTAGATTTAATATCAGGGAAGAACGCACAGAAATCAGATCTATGTAAATACATTGACCCGGGTAGCCTGGAAACCTGGTCCAGCACCCGGGTAGCCTGGAAACCTGGTCCAGCACCCGGGTAGCCTGGAAACCTGGTCCAGCACCCGGGTAGCCTGGAAACCTGGTCCAGCACCCGGGTAGCCTGGAAACCTGGTCCAGCACCCGGGTAGCCTGGAAACCTGGTCCAGCACCCGGGTAGCCTGGAAACCTAGTCCAGCACCCGGGTAGCCTGGAAACCTGGTCCAGCACCCGGGTAGCCTGGAAACCTGGTCCAGCACCCAGGTAGCCTGGAAACCTGGTCCAGCACCCGGGTAGCCTGGAAACCTGGTCCAGCACCCGGGTAGCCTGGAAACCTGGTCCAGCACCCGGGTAGCCTGGAAACCTGGTCCAGCACCCGGGTAGCCTGGAAACCTGGTCCAGCACCCGGGTAGCCTGGAAACCTGGTCCAGCACCCGGGTAGCCTGGAAACCTGGTCCAGCACCCGGGTAGCCTGGAAACCTGGTCCAGCACCCGGGTAGCCTGGAAACCTGGTCCAGCACCCGGGTAGCCTGGAAACCTGGTCCAGCACCCGGGTAGCCTGGAAACCTGGTCCAGCACCCGGGTAGCCTGGAAACCTGGTCCAGCACCCGGGTAGCCTGGAAACCTGGTCCAGCACCCGGGTAGCCTGGAAACCTGGTCCAGCACCCGGGTAGCCTGGAAACCTGGTCCAGCACCCGGGTAGCCTGGAAACCTGGTCCAGCACCCGGGTAGCCTGGAAACCTGGTCCAGCACCCGGGTAGCCTGGAAACCTGGTCCAGCACCCGGGTAGCCTGGAAACCTGGTCCAGCACCCGGGTAGCCTGGAAACCTGGTCCAGCACCCGGGTAGCCTGGAAACCTGGTCCAGCACCCGGGTAGCCTGGAAACCTGGTCCAGCACCCGGGTAGCCTGGAAACCTGGTCCAGCACCCGGGTAGCCTGGAAACCTGGTCCAGCACCCGGGTAGCCTGGAAACCTGGTCCAGCACCCGGGTAGCCTGGAAACCTGGTCCAGCACCCGGGTAGCCTGGAAACCTGGTCCAGCACCAGGGTAGCCTGGAAACCTGGTCCAGCATTCGGGTAGCCTGGAAACCTGGTCCAGCACCCGGGTAGCCTGGAAACCTGGTCCAGCACCCGGGTAGCCTGGAAACCTGGTCCAGCACCCGGGTAGCCTGGAAACCTGGTCCAGCACCCGGGTAGCCTGGAAACCTGGTCCAGCACCCGGGTAGCCTGGAAACCTGGTCCAGCACCCGGGTAGCCTGGAAACCTGGTCCAGCACCCGGGTAGCCTGGAAACCTGGTCCAGCACCCGGGTAGCCTGGAAACCTGGTCCAGCACCCGGGTAGCCTGGAAACCTGGTCCAGCACCCGGGTAGCCTGGAAACCTGGTCCAGCACCCGGGTAGCCTGGAAACCTGGTCCAGCACCCGGGTAGCCTGGAAACCTGGTCCAGCCAGAAGAGAAAAACTTCCCTCGCAGCCTCACCACCATGGTCAAGCCACAATTTTTTTTATTTATTCTCTTATTTATGTATCATAGTTACATAATTTTTTATTTGAGTTTTCTGCAGGTTATAGTGTATAACAGTGTTACAGAATATAACAGTTGTCTTTGTTTCTCTAGTGTTACAGTGTGATCTTCGTAGCTATGTTATAATAATTTATAAAAACATAATGTTTGTATTTCTCGTGTTACTATGTATAACAGTGTAGTGTTTATATGTGTTGCTGTGTGTACTCAAACAGTTATACAGTGTGTACTCACACAGTTGGTATAAACCTTGGTAATAAATACGGACAAGTTGGTTTAGAAAGACACCTAAGCAAACAGTATAACATATTTATTAGAAAACGTTTCGGTCCTGGGACCTTGATCAAGGTCCCAGGACCGAAACGTTTTCTAATAAATATGTTATAGTGTTTTCTTACGTGTCTTTCTAAACCAACTCGCACAGTTGTACGGTGTGTACTCACACAGTTGTACTGTGTGTACTCACACTGTTGTACTGTGTGTACTCACACAGTTGTACTGTGTGTACTCACAGTTATACTGTGTGTACTCACACAGTTATACTGTGTGTGCTCACACAGCTGTACTGTGTGTGCTCACACAGTTGTACTGTGTGTACTCACACAGTTATACTGCGTATACTCACACAGTTGTACTGTGTGTACTCACAGTTATACTGTGTGTACTCACACAGTTATACTGCGTATACTCACACAGTTATACTGTGTGTACTCACACAGTTATACTGCGTATACTCACACAGTTATACTGTGTGTACTCACACAGTTATACTGCTCACACAGTTATACAGTGTGTACTCACACAGTTATACAGTGTGTACTCACACAGTTATACAGTGTGTACTCACACAGTTATACAGTGTGTACTCACACAGTTATACAGTGTGTACTCACACAGTTATACAGTGTGTACTCACACAGTTATACAGTGTGTGCTCACACAGTTATACAGTGTGTACTCACACAGTACTCACACAGTTATACTGCGTGTACTCACACAGTAATACTGTGTGTACTCACACACTTGTACTGACTCTGAAGGTTCACTCAGCCTGTCATATCTAAGTATCTAACAAAGTTGGCTCCTCATTATGTAAATAAATGATGGAAAACATAATAACATGAGAAGATAAACTTATTATAATTCAGGCAATATTATAAAACAATAAACATAAAATTAATACTACTCGAAGAAAAGTGAAAGATGAAATATATGAATAATTCGTGATGCTAAGCCAATATATACAAAATATGTGGTGAGGTATAGGATGGTGTTGTGGCGATGTTCTGGGTAAATATGTGAGTGAGGGGGGTTCGGCGAATATTTTGTTAGTGGGAAGGACTGTAAGGGACCTGCCTAGTAAGAGCCAACAGGCCTACTGCAGTGTTCCTCCTTTCTTATGTTCTTGTGTTCTCAGACTGAGTTCTAACAGTAAACAGACATAAAACACCAATAAAGTACAGACGTACATAACAAGATACTGGTAAAGGATTAAATGTCTGTTTTTCCCAGACGATCTGTGAACCTCACCAGTTTAATTAACACATTTCAGTAAAATAATTGAAATTCTGTAAAAATTGGGATAATTTATGTGGATATTGTTAAACGTTCAACACTAAATTGTAAAATTAAGTGTTTAGAGTAAGTATTATGTAGCTCAGTGGAATGAGAAGATGACAACAAGAAAAAGATTCTTCCAGGAGTTGATCCCGAGTCTGGTGATTTAGAGGCAACACAGAGTCGTGTTGACCGCTGCACCACAGAGTCGTGTTGACCGCTGCACCACAGAGTCGTGCTGACCGCTGCACCACAGAGTCGTGTTGACCGCTGCACCACAGAGTCGTGTTGACCGCTGCACCACAGAGTCGTGTTGACCGCTGCACCACAGAGTCGTGTTGACCGCTGCACCACAGAGTCGTGTTGACCGCTGCACCACAGAGTCGTGTTGACCGCTGCACCACAGAGTCGTGTTGACCGCTGCACCACAGAGTCGTGTTGACCGCTGCACCACAGAGTCGTGTTGACCGCTGCACCACAGAGTCGTGTTGACCGCTGCA
>NW_027196902.1:0-57500 GCF_038502225.1 Cherax quadricarinatus | reverse complement strand
GGAAGACAGTGGCAGGGCTGGGAAGACAGTGGCAGGGCTGGGAAGACAGTGGCAGGGCTGGGAAGACAGTGGCAGGACTCGGAAGACAGTGGCAGGATTGGGAAGACAGTGGCAGGGCTGGGAAGACAGTGGCAGGACTGGGAAGACAATGGCAGGACTGGGAAGACAGTGGCAGGACTGGGAAGACAGTGGCAGGGCTGGGAAGACAGTGGCAGGGCTGGGAAGACAGTGGCAGGGCTGGGAAGACAGTGGCAGGACTGGGAAGACAGTGGCAGGACTGGGAAGACAGTGGCAGGACTGGAAAGACAGTGGCAGGGCTGGGAAGACAGTGGCAGGGCTGGGAAGACAGTGGCAGGACTGGTAAGACAGTGGCAGGGCTGGGAAGGCAGTGGCAGGACTGGGAAGACAGTGGCAGGACTGGGAAGACAGTGGCAGGACTGGGAAGACAGTGGCAGGGCTGGGAAGACAGTGGCAGGGCTGGGAAGACAGTGGCAGGACTGGGAAGACAGTGGCAGGACTGGGAAGACAGTGGCAGGACTGGGAAGACAGTGGCAGGACTGGGAAGACAGTGGCAGGACTGGGAAGACAGTGGCAGGGCTGGGAAGACAGTGGCAGGACTGGGAAGACAGTGGCAGGACTGGGAAGACAGTGCCTGGCAGGACTGGAAAGACAGTGGCAGGGCTGGGAAGACAGTGGCAGGACTGGGAAGACAGTGGCAGGGCTGGGAAGACAGTGCCTGGCAGGACTGGAAAGACAGTGGCAGGGCTGGGAAGACAGTGGCAGGACTGGGAAGACAGTGGCAGGACTGGGAAGACAGTGGCAGGACTGGGAAGACAGTGGCAGGGCTGGGAAGACAGTGGCAGGACTGGGAAGACAGTGGCAGGACTGGGAAGACAGTGGCAGGACTGGGAAGACAGGGGCAGGACTGGGAAGACAGTGGCAGGGCTGGGAAGACAGTGGCAGGACTGGGAAGACAGTGGCAGGACTGGGAAGACAGTGGCAGGGCTGGGAAGACAGTGGCAGGGCTGGGAAGACAGTGGCAGGACTGGGAAGACAGTGGCAGGACTGGGAAGACAGTGGCAGGACTGGGAAGACAGTGGCAGGACTGGGAAGACAGTGGCAGGGCTGGGAAGACAGTGGCAGGACTGGGAAGACAGTGGCAGGACTGGGAAGACAGTGGCAGGACTGGGAAGACAGTGCCTGGCAGGACTGGAAAGACAGTGGCAGGGCTGGGAAGACAGTGGCAGGACTGGGAAGACAGTGGCAGGGCTGGGAAGACAGTGCCTGGCAGGACTGGAAAGACAGTGGCAGGGCTGGGAAGACAGTGGCAGGACTGGGAAGACAGTGGCAGGACTGGGAAGACAGTGGCAGGACTGGGAAGACAGTGGCAGGACTGGGAAGACAGTGGCAGGGCTGGGAAGACAGTGGCAGGACTGGGAAGACAGTGGCAGGACTGGGAAGACAGTGGCAGGGCTGGGAAGACAGTGGCAGGGCGGGGAAGACAGTGGCAGGGCTGGGAAGACAGTGGCAGGGCTGGGAAGACAGTGGGAGGACTGGGAAGACAGTGGGAGGACTGGGAAGACAGTGGCAGGACTGGGAAGACAGTGGCAGGACTGGGAAGACAGTGGCAGGACTGGGAAGACAGTGGCAGGACTGGGAAGACAGTGGCAGGGCTGGGAAGACAGTGCCTGGCAGGACTGGAAAGACAGTGGCAGGGCTGGGAAGACAGTGGCAGGACTGGGAAGACAGTGGCAGGACTGGGAAGACAGTGGCAGGACTGGGAAGACAGTGGCAGGACTGGGAAGACAGTGGCAGGACTGGGAAGACAGTGGCAGGACTGGGAAGACAGTGGCAGGACTGGGAAGACAGTGGCAGGGCTGGGAAGACAGTGGCAGGACTGGGAAGACAGTGGCAGGGCTGGGAAGACAGTGGCAGGACTGGGAAGACAGTGGCAGGGCTGGGAAGACAGTGGCAGGACTGGGAAGACAGTGACAGGACTGGGAAGACAGTGGCAGGGCTGGGAAGACAGTGGCAGGGCTGGGAAGACAGTGGCAGGACTGGGAAGACTGTGGCAGGACTGGGAAGACAGTGGCAGGGCTGGGAAGACAGTGGCAGGGCTGGGAAGACAGTGGCAGGACTGGGAAGACAGAAATGCCAGACACTGCAGGAACTAGTGATAAATATGATGACTGAGAAAATGATTTACAACAACAGGAGACAAGCTAGAGAAAAGCAGGACTGAAATAAATGTAATAAGAGAAAGAAGGTTGAAGAAACTCTTCGATCAGCTAGACGGAAGATAAACATTGTCGTAGTATACAAGGAAACACCTGGATAATACTTAAGTATGAATATTATATTGATATACAATACTAACAAGTAGATAAGACAAATATGCACCTGCAACGTATATTTATTCTGAAACATATCTGCTTCACATGACAATAGATGTGCAAGAAGACAGTGCTGGTAGACTTCTTCAGTGTAATACAGAGGTGGATGTGCAAGAAGACAGTGCTGGTAGACTTCTTCAGTGTAATACAGAGGAGGATGTGCAAGAAGACAGTGCTGGTAGACTTCTTCAGTGTAATACAGAGGAGGATGTGCAAGAAGACAGTGCTGGTAGACTTCTTCAGTGTAATACAGAGGAGGATGTGCAAGAAGACAGTGCTGGTAGACTTCTTCAGTGTAATACAGAGGAGGATGTGCAAGAAGACAGTGCTGGTAGACTTCTTCAGTGTAATACAGAGGAGGATGTGCAAGAAGACAGAGCTGGTAGACTTCTTCAGTGTAATACAGAGGAGGATGTGCAAGAAGACAGTGCTGGTAGACTTCTTCAGTGTAATACAGAGGAGGATGTGCAAGAAGACAGTGCTGGTAGACTTCTTCAGTGTAATACAGAGGTGGATGTGCAAGAAGACAGTGCTGGTAGACTTCTTCAGTGTAATACAGAGGAGGATGTGCAAGAAGACAGTGCTGGTAGACTTCTTCAGTGTAATACAGAGGAGGATGTGCAAGAAGACAGTGCTGGTAGACTTCTTCAGTGTAATACAGAGGTGGATGTGCAAGAAGACAGTGCTGGTAGACTTCTTCAGTGTAATACAGAGGAGGATGTGCAAGAAGACAGTGCTGGTAGACTTCTTCAGTGTAATACAGAGGAGGATGTGCAAGAAGACAGTGCTGGTAGACTTCTTCAGTGTAATACAGAGGAGGATGTGCAAGAAGACAGTGCTGGTAGACTTCTTCAGTGTAATACAGAGGAGGATGTGCAAGAAGACAGTGCTGGTAGACTTCTTCAGTGTAATACAGAGGAGGATGTGCAAGAAGACAGTGCTGGTAGACTTCTTCAGTGTAATACAGAGGAGGATGTGCAAGAAGACAGTGCTGGTAGACTTCTTCAGTGTAATACAGAGGAGGATGTGCAAGAAGACAGTGCTGGTAGACTTCTTCAGTGTAATACAGAGGAGGATGTGCAAGAAGACAGTGCTGGTAGACTTCTTCAGTGTAATACAGAGGAGGATGTGCAAGAAGACAGTGCTGGTAGACTTCTTCAGTGTAATACAGAGGAGGATGTGCAAGAAGACAGTGCTGGTAGACTTCTTCAGTGTAATACAGAGGAGGATGTGCAAGAAGACAGTGCTGGTAGACTTCTTCAGTGTAATACAGAGGAGGATGTGCAAGAAGACAGTGCTGGTAGACTTCTTCAGTGTAATACAGAGGAGGATGTGCAAGAAGACAGTGCTGGTAGACTTCTTCAGTGTAATACAGAGGAGGATGTGCAAGAAGACAGTGCTGGTAGACTTCTTCAGTGTAATACAGAGGTGGATGTGCAAGAAGACAGTGCTGGTAGACTTCTTCAGTGTAATACAGAGGAGGATGTGCAAGAAGACAGTGCTGGTAGACTTCTTCAGTGTAATACAGAGGAGGATGTGCAAGAAGACAGTGCTGGTAGACTTCTTCAGTGTAATACAGAGGTGGCAGCATCAATGATCTTGTGTAGGAGAAATGTTTCGTTAAAAAGATACCTGACAGTTAGACGAGTATCTTACTTATCAGTACTGAAGTACTCAGGATAAACCCCGGATGATTAATACTCCCCGTGTGTGTGTGTGTGTGTGTGTACTCACCTCGTTGAGGTTGCAGGGGTCGAGTCCGAGCTCCTGGCCCCGCCTCTTCACTGATCGCTACTGTGTGTGTGTGTGTGTGTGTGTGTGTGTGTGTGTGTGTGTGTGTGTGTGTGTACTCACCTAGTTGTACTCACCTCGTTGAGGTTGCAGGGCTCGAGTCCGAGCTCCTGGCCCCGCCTCTTCACTGATCGCTACTGTGTGTGTGTGTGTGTGTGTGTGTGTGTGTGTGTGTGTGTGTGTGTGTGTGTGTACGTGTGTACTCACCTAGTTGTACTCACCTCGTTGAGGTTGCAGGGGTCGAGTCCGAGCTCCTGGCCCCGCCTCTTCACTGATCGCTACTGTGTGTGTGTGTGTGTGTGTGTGTGTGTGTGTGTGTGTGTGTACTCACCTAGTTGTACTCACCTCGTTGAGGTTGCAGGGCTCGAGTCCGAGCTCCTGGCCCCGCCTCTTCACTGATCGCTACTGTGTGTGTGTGTGTGTGTGTGTGTGTGTGTGTGTGTGTGTACTCACCTAGTTGTACTCACCTCGTTGAGGTTGCAGGGGTCGAGTCCGAGCTCCTGGCCCCGCCTCTTCACTGATCGCTACTGTGTGTGTGTGTGTGTGTATGTGTGTGTGTGTGTGTGTGTGTGTGTGTGTGTGTGTGTGTGTGTGTGTACTCACCTAGTTGTACTCACCTCGTTGAGGTTGCAGGGCTCGAGTCCGAGCTCCTGGCCCCGCCTCTTCACTGATCGCTACTGTGTGTGTGTGTGTGTGTGTGTGTGTGTGTGTGTGTGTGTACTCACCTAGTTGTACTCACCTCGTTGAGGTTGCAGGGCTCGAGTCCGAGCTCCTGGCCCCGCCTCTTCACTGATCGCTACTGTGTGTGTGTGTGTGTGTGTGTGTGTGTGTGTGTGTGTGTGTGTGTGCGTGTGCGTATGTTGTGTCTTCGTTGTCATGCGGATAGGTAGCACCAACAGCCTAACTGACAAGAGTATTAACCAAGAGGTCTTGACTGAGACTTTGTAACAAGAACAATGACCCCAATCAACTATCTACTGTTAATTTACACGCAACACTGTGTTAACACTGTGTTAACAAGTGAACCATCTACAGTTATTTAGATGGAAAGTAATCATCTACAGTTAATGAGATGGAAGGTAATCATATTCAATCCATCTCCTTGATTTAAACATGATTACCTTCCATTTTCTAGGTAATGTATGACCCTACAGGTCACCTTGTTAGCAGGTCACCTTGTTAACAGGTCACCTTGTTAACAGGTCAAAGTTAACTGCCATCTAGAATTTCTTTTATGCTATGATTTGATCTTCTTGTTAATATGTAATGAATGAGATCTGATTCATATTTAAATATTTTTTTCCTACTTAAAGTATAAAATGAGTTTCAGATCTTCTCACGCTTTTTTTTAAGAACATAAGAACATAAGAACGAAGGAACACTGCAGAAGGCCTACTGGCCCATGCGAGGCAGGTCCAAGTCTCCTACCGGCTTAAGCCAATGCACCCAACCTAGTCAGGTCAGGTCACATTGACTTAAGGGAGGAACACGGCAACCGACCTGGTAGCACAAGCTATCAGGTCTAACTCACACCCACCCACATCCACTCATGTATTTATCCAACCTATTTTTAAAGCTACACAACGTTCTGGCCTCTATAACGGTACTTGGGAGTTTGTTCCACTCATCCACAACTCTATTACCAACTAACAGATTAACAAAAAATACAAATACAATTATACATACATTCGTATACATACACAGCCATACATAGTCTCAGTTGACGTGGTCCATGTATATATTCACTTACACAAGTATAGATGAATGAATCGGCAAAACACCTGAGAAAAATATATGATAATAGTTGTCAAGGGTCATGTTGCTATTCTATTCAGAGCTATAACCACCTCTAACAACTAGATGTTTCTGCAGAAGATGGTGAGTCAGTCATGATGGTAGAGCAGTGAGTGTCTGGGAATGTGAAGGTGGTGAGTCAGTCATGATGGTAGAGCTGTGTGTGTCTGGGGATGTGAAGGTGGTGAGTCAGTCATGATGGTAGAGCAGTGAGTGTCTGGGGATGTGAAGGTGGTGAGTCAGTCATGACGGCAGAGATGTGTGTGTCTGGAGATGTGAAGGTGGTGAGTCAGTCATGATGGTAGAGCTGTGTGTGTCTGGGGATGTGAAGGTTGTGAGTCAGTCATGATGGTAGAGCAGTGAGTGTCTGGGGATGCGAAGGTGGTGAGTCAGTCATGACGGCAGAGATGTGTGTGTCTGGGGATGTGAAGGTGGTGAGTCAGTCATGATGGTACAACAGCGTGTGTCTGGGGATGTGAAGGTGGTGAGTCAGTCATGTTAGTAAAGCAGTGTGTGTCGGGGGATGTGAAGGTGGTGAGTCAGTCAAGATAGTAAAGTAGTGTGTGTCTGTGGATGTGAAGATGGTGAGTCAGTCAAGATGGTACAACAGTGCGTTCTGTGGATGTGAAGGCGGTGAGTCAGTCATGATGGGAGAGCAGTGTGTGTCTGGGGATGTGAAGGTGGTGAGTCAGTAAGGATGGCAGAGCAGTGTGTGTCTGGGGATGTGAAGGCGGTGAGTCAGTCATGATGGTAGAGCAGTGTGTGTCTAGGGATGTGAAGGTGGTGAATCAGTCATGATGGCAGAGCAGTGTGTGTCTGGGGATGTGAAGGTGGTGAGTCAGTCATGATGGCAGAGCAGTGTGTGTCTGGGGATGTGAAGGTGGTGAGTCAGTCAAGATGGTAAAAGAGTGTGTGACTACGGATGTGGAGGTGGTGAGTCAGTCATGATGGAAAAGCAGAGTGTCTGGGGATGTGAAGGTGGTGAGTCAGTGATGACGGCAGAGATGTGTGTGTCTGGAGATGTGAAGGTGGTGAGTCTGTCAAGATGGGACATCAGTGTGTGTCTGGGGATGTGAAGGTGGTGAGTCAGTTATGATTGGAGAGCAGTGTGTGTCTGGGGATAGGAAGGTGGTGAGTCAGTCATGATGGTAGAGCAGTGTGTGTCTGGGGATGTGAAGGTGGTGAGTCAGTCAAGATGGTACAACAGTATGTGTCTGGGGATGTGAAGCGGTGAGTCAGTCAAGATGGTAAAAGAGTGTGTGTCTACGGATGTGAAGATGGTGAATCAGTCATGATGGTAAAGCAGTGTGTGTCTGGGGATGAGCAGGTGGTGAGTCAGTCATGACGGCAGAGATGTGTGTGTGTCTGGGGATGTGAAGGTGGTGAGTCAGTCATGATGGTAGAGCAGTGTGTCTGGGGATGTGAAGGTGGTGAGTCAGTCATGATGGTAGAGCAGTGTGTGTCTGGGGATGTGAAGGTTGTGAGTCAGTCATGATGGTAGAGTAGTGTGTGTCTGGTTATGTGAAGGTGGTGAGTCAGTCATGATGGTAGAGCAGTGTCTGGGGATGCGAAGGTGGTGAGTCAGTCATGATGGTAGAGCTGTGTGTGTCTGGTTAAGTGAAGGTTGTGAGTCAGTCATGATGGTAGAGCAGTGTCTGGGGATGCGAAGGTGGTGAGTCAGTCATGATGGTAGAGCAGTGAGTGTCTGGGGATGCGAAGGTGGTGAGTCAGTCATGATGGTAGAGCTGTTTGTGTCTGGGGATGTGAGGATGGTGAGTCAGTCATGAAGGTAGAGCAGTGTGTGTCTGGGGATGTGAAGGTGGTGAGTCAGTTATGATGGTAGAGCAGTGAGTGTCTGGGGATGCGAAGGTGGTGAGTCAGTCATGATGGTAGAGCAGTGACTGTCTGGGGATGTGAAGGTGGTGAGTCAATCATGACGGCAGAGATGTGTGTGTCTGGGGATGTGAAGGTGGTGAGTCAGTCATGGTGGTAGAGCAGTGTGTGTCTGGAGATGTGAAGGTGGTGAGTCAGTCATGATGGTAGAGCAGTGTGTGTCTGGAGATGTGAAGGTGGTGAGTCAGTCATGATGGTAGAGCAGTGTGTGTCTGGAGATGTGAAGGTGGTGAGTTAGTCATGACGGCAGAGATGTGTGTGTCTGGGGATGTGAAGGTGGTGAGTCAGTCAAGATGGTAAAAGAGTGTGTCTAGGGATGTGAGGGTGGTGAGTCAGTCATGATGGTAAAGCAGTGTGTGTCTGGGGATGTGAAGGTGGTGAGTCAGTCATGACGGCAGAGATGTGTGTGTCTGGGGATGTGAAGGTGGTGAGTCAGTCATGATGGTACAACAGCGTGTGTCTGGGGATGTGAAGGTGGTGAGTCAGTCATGTTAGTAAAGCAGTGTGTGTCGGGGGATGTGAAGGTGGTGAGTCAGTCATGATAGTAAAGTAGTGTGTGTCTGTGGATGTGAAGATGGTGAGTCAGTCAAGATGGTACAACAGTGCGTTCTGGGGATGTGAAGGCGGTGAGTCAGTCATGATGGGAGAGCAGTGTGTGTCTGGGGATGTGAAGGTGGTGAGTCAGTAAGGATGGCAGAGCAGTGTGTGTCTGGGGATGTGAAGGCGGTGAGTCAGTCATGATGGTAGAGCAGTGTGTGTCTAGGGATGTGAAGGTGGTGAATCAGTCATGATGGCAGAGCAGTGTGTGTCTGGGGATGTGAAGGTGGTGAGCCAGTCATGATGGCAGAGCAGTGTGTGTCTGGGGATGTGAAGGTGGTGAGTCAGTCATGAGGGAAAAGCAGTGTGTCTGGGGATGTGAAGGTGGTGAGTCAGTTATGATTGGAGAGCAGTGTGTGTCTGGGGATGTGAAGGTGGTGGGTCAGTTATTATGGCAGAGCAGTATGTGTCTTGGGATGTGAAGGTGGTGAGTCAGTCAAGATGGTACAACAGTATGTGTCTGGGGATGTGAAGCGGTGAGTTAGTCAAGATGGTAAAAGAGTGTGTGTCTACGGATGTAAAGGTGGTGAATCAGTCATGATGGTAAAGCAGTGTGTGTCTGGGGATGTGCAGGTGATGAGTCAGTCATGACGGCAGAGATGTGTGTGTGTCTGGGGATGTGAAGGTGGTGAGTCAGTCATGATGGTAGAGCAGTGTGTCTGGGGATGTGAAGGTGGTGAGTCAGTCATGATGGTAGAGCAGTGTGTCTGGGGATGTGAAGGTGGTGAGTCAGTCATGATGGTAGAGCAGTGTGTCTGGGGATGTGAAGGTGGTGAGTCAGTCATGATGGTAGAGCAGTGTGTCTGGGGATGTGAAGGTGGTGAGTCAGTCATGATGGTAGAGCAGTGTGTGTCTGGGGATGTGAAGGTGGTGAGTCAGTCATGATGGTAGAGCAGTGTGTCTGGGGATGTGAAGGTGGTGAGTCAGTCATGATGGTAGAGCAGTGTGTGTCTGGGGATGTGAAGGTGGTGAGTCAGTCATGATGGTAGAGCAGTGTGTGTCTGGGGATGTGAAGGTGGTGAGTCAGTCATGATGGTAGAGTAGTGTGTGTCTGGTTAGGTGAAGGTGGTGAGTCAGTCATGATGGTAAAGCAGTGTGTGTCTGGGGATGAGCAGGTGGTGAGTCAGTCATGACGGCAGAGATGTTTGTGTGTCTGGGGATGTGAAGGTGAGTCAGTCATTATGGTAGAGCAGTGTGTGTCTGGTTATGTGAAGGTGGTGAGTCAGTCATGATGGTAGAGTAGTGTGTGTCTGGTTACGTGAAGGTGGTGAGTCAATCATGATTGTAAAGCAGTGTGTGTCTGGGGATGCGAAGGTGGTGAGTCAGGCATGATGGTAGAGCAGTGTATGTCTGAAGATGTGAAGATGGTGAGTCAGTCATGGTGGTAGAGTAGTGTGTGTCTGGAGATATGAAGATGGTGGGTCAGTTATAATGGTACAACAGTGTGTGTCTGTGGGATGTGAAGATGGTGAGTCAGTCATGATTGTAGAGCAGTGTGTGTCTGGGGATGTGAAAGTGGTGAGTTAGTCTTGATGGTAGAGCAGTGTATGTCTGGGGATATGAAGGTGGTGAGTCAGTCATGATGGTAGAGCTAAAATAGTAAATTATAAATAACATTTGTATAATAATAAATTATGATTAACTCTGTGTCCCACACGACACTTATAATGACGCTCTGTGTCCCACACGACACTTATTCGAGTTGTGACGCTCCTTCTCCACCGTGTCACTCGACACCCTTTTCGCTGTGTGATGACGCTCCTTCACAACCCTGTCCCTTGACACCCTTTTCTCTCTGTCACCAGACACTCCAGCTCTCCGTGTCACACGACACCCTTTTGTCTGCGTCATCCACACGCTTTCTCGACTGTGTCACACTTGACACCCTTGTCTCTGCGACACACTCACTGTCGACGTAGCGTCTTTCGAGAGGCCAGTCACATGATACTATTCAATGTACACTACAACCAGGCCATCTTCAGTGTCACAAGACACCCTTTTCTTCTCAGTGTTCCACTACGGTCCTGTAGCATATCTCAGTGTTCCACTCCATCATACTTCCCTAAGTGTCACACTACGGTCCTAGCCCAGTTCAGTGTAACACTCCAACCTTTTCTTCATGTAATGTCCCACTAAAACAGCATCAGATGACTTAGCCCACAGTTGACCAGCGTAGGCGGTGAGTCCGCAGACATCACCGGTAGTCCTGTAAATACTCTAAGGCCGGTAGAAGTACACCGTAAGATGGTCTGGTGAGTACTATCTACCGCCTTCAAGACCAACTGACACACCGCAAGGTGGTCCGATGAATTACTAGCAGAACACCATGCTGCAAGCTCACTGAGTGCGACCGTCAAGTAACTGAGGCCATCAGACTCAGTGAGCTGCGGTGAGCGGCTCTTCTAAAATCAGTAGAAGCCAGGAGAATACTCTCTACTGCCAGTAGATCTATACTGTAAGGTGTTCTGGTAATTACTGCTTAGCTGCGTACCGTGAGGTGTTCAGGTACTTACTGCTTCTAAAGCCAGTAGATGTGTACCGTGAGGTGTTCAGGTACTTACTGCTTCTAAAGCCAGTAGATGTGTACCGTGAGGTGCTTAGGTACGTACTGCTTCTAAGGCCAGTAGATGTATATCATTAGGTGTTCTGGTAACTACTGCCTAGATGCGTACCGTGAGATGTTCAGGTACTTACTGCTTCTAAAGCCAGTAGATGTGTACCGTGAGATGTTCAGGTACTTACTGCTTGGATGCGTACCGTGAGGTGCTCAGGTACTTACTGCTTCTAAAGCTAGTAGATGTGTACCGTGAGGTGTTCAGTTACCTACTGCTTAGATGCGTACCGTGAGGTGTTCAGGTACATACTGCTCTAAGGCCGGCTCAGCAGTCCCCACAATGGGTTTGATGACGTACCCAGTGGTACTGCCGGCCGGCAGGTTAACTATTTAACCGCTAGTTTGGCAGGGGGCCGTAACAGTCATGATGGTAGAGTAGTGTGTCTGGTTACGTGAAGGTGGTGAGTCAGTCATGATGGTAAAGCAGTGTGTCTGTGGATGTGAAGATGTTGAGTCAGTCATGATGGTAGAGTAGTGTGTGTCTGGTTACGTGAAGGTGGTGAGTCAGTCATGATGGTGGAGTAGTGTGTGTCTGGGGATGTGAAGGTAGTGAGTCAGTCATGATGGTAGAGCAGTGTGTGCCTGGGGATGTGAAGGTGGTGAGTCAGTGATGATGTTAGAGCAGTGTATGTCTGGAGTTGTGAAGATGGTGAGTCAGTCATGGTGGTAGAGTAGTGTGTGTCGGGAGATGTGAAGATGGTGGGTCAGTTATGATGGCACAACAGTGTGTGTCTGGGAATGTGAAGTGGTGAGTTAGTCTTGATGGTAGAGCAGTGTGTATCTGGGGATGTGAAGGTGGTTAGTCAGTCAAGACGGTACAACAGTGTGTCTGGGGATGTGAAGTGGTGAGTCAGTCATGATGGTAGAGCAATGTGTGTCTGGGGATGTGAAGGGGGCTGTAGGGCAAATTTCGTAACTCGTTTATTTACCGTCCGATTTTCTCCAGTTTTGGTGCACAAGACAAAGTGTTCTCACTCTTTCTTGAAAATATTTATCAAAAATATACCTCAAACAACAACTGAGAAAAGACTGATTTACTGAAAATGCCCTCCGGGGTAATGTAATTTTTTTATGGGGCTACGTAAGGTTGTTTGGACACTTGGTGCCGAGAGAACAATGCTAATACTAATTCTGACCGTTAGATTTCCCTCTAAATACCTTATCGTTATTTCACAAAAAAATAAAGTTTGTTATTTTCTGGAATATTGCAAAAAAATCTGCCATTTACTCCCACATAACTCCCGAAGTATTTGGAATATTTCCAAAAACTCAACGGTCAAAATAAGAGAAATCATTATTCTACAATATCTGTGAATATTATTCCATTTAATTAAGTAATAAAGGAAGCACGTTGCACTTTAGGTGAATAAGTTACTTCCGAGATATCGGCCGGGAACGCCGGCCGGCCCCGTCTCAAAAAAAAAAAAAAAATTTCGCGAAAATCGCGTTTGTTTGGGTGTATTTCTTAGTAAACTGATGTTCTAGTGCAGTTATTCTCTTCAAAACATCGTTTTCTCTTACTCAGAGACGACAGGGTGACCAGTTACACTTTTATATCGAAATATTCCCGATAATCTCTGGGCCATATTATGGCCTTTTTTATTCAGTCTAGAGTATATAACATGTTTGTATGTTATTTATAGTGTTTATTATATCATATTAGATCAATTCTGATAGACAAATAAGCCGTAGAGTTGATATATAAGCTGATATAAGCGTAATAATGGGCGATTCCTGGCTGGCACCTCAGGCGCTGGAACACTGCCGAGCGTTCCCATCTGGTTCCCAGCTGTCGCTCAGTCTACGGATAAGTCCCGCCTACTGTTTTATGATGCCAAATAGTCAGTTATTATATTAGAAAGAATAATGCAAGAAAAGGCGATAAAAAACAAGAAAATAACTCCAAAAAATATATAGGCCGTGAGCAGACTCGGTACCAACATCGCCGTCACCATACCTGATATAAATGACTATAATTTCTTGTAGAAACGTCGTAGAACATTCATTCTGGTACCATTGTGTTGCCAAAGAGTTGAGCTATTTTTCAGTATATATAACTCAATTTCCATATTTTTTCGATTTTTCGGTGAGCGCGCGCGGAAATTTGTACCAAGATTCCCACTGTGATCCCGCCTCCTCCTGCTTCGACTCAATGACTGCAGTATATAAGCCACCTCTCTGGCCCTATGCTGCACTTCCTACAAGAGTGATGGACTGAACACATCGATTCCAGGTTGAGGGACTGATTACCTCAAACTTCTCCTCTCCTTACCCATTTCTACTCTGTATTGGACTGATGAAGCCACTGTGTGGCGAAACGTTTCTTCAATAAAGATTCCAATGTGTTGCATAAGTGTTTCAATTCTTCAAATTGTCGGTTTTCAAAACCATTCATCACATCTGTCAGACACTGCAAAAAAAAAAAAAGCTAAAAGCTAAAAGGGACTATGAAATTAAAGTTGTTAGGGATTCGAAAAGTAACCCAAAAAGTTTTTTCCAGGTTTATAGAACAAAAGTTAGAGATAAGATAGGTCCCCTTAAAAATAACTATGGGCACCTTACTGACAAAGAGAATGAAATGTGCTCGATTTTAAATAATTATTTTCTCTCGGTTTTTACACAGGAAGACACTAACAATATTCCAGTAATTAATTGTTATAATGTGCCTGAAGAAGATAAATTATGTAACATCACAGTCACTAGTGAAATGGTTATGAAGCAGATAGACAGACTGAAGCAAAATAAGTCACCGGGTCCTGATGAGCTTTTTTCAAGGGTTCTTAAGGAATGCAAAAGGGAACTCTGTGAACCATTAACTAATATTTTTAATTTATCCCTTCAAACAGGTGTAGTGTCTGATATGTGGAAGATGGCTAATGTAATTCCTATTTTTAAAACAGGGGACAAGTCGTTACCGTCAAATTACCGCCCAATAAGCCTGACCTCAATTGTAGGCAAATTACTAGAGTCAATTATAGCTGAGATTATAAGAAGCCATCTCGATAAGCATAGCTTGATTAATGATACTCAGCATGGATTCACGAGAGGCCGGTCTTGTCTAACTAACTTATTAACTTTCTTCAGTAAAGATTTTGAGGCTGTTGACCACGATAAAGAATTTGATGGTTGGTAGATAAGACACATAGGCAACATTTAGGCAACTTTACTCCGAAACGTTTCGCCTACAGAGTAGGCTTCTTCAGTCGAGTACAGAAAGTAGGCAGGAGCAGTAGAGATGTGAAGACGATGTAATCAGTCCATCACCCTTGAAGTCGTAGATTTGAGGTTGTCAGTCCCTCAGCCTGGAGAAGTTCTGTTCCAAAGTCTGGAACTAACTGAAGATCAAGCGACAGTGTTGAGACTTAAATACTGTGGGAAGGAGAGGTGCAGAGTAGTAGTAGTGAGAATGTAGCCAATGGGAGGTCGTGTCCCTCTCAGATCAAACAATTCTCACTTGAAAAAGTTGACTAAGGTGTTTTCTCTTCTGTACCAAGATGCCATTGTGTTGCAGTGTCTGACAGAGTGATTATCAGACACAGTGTGATTTGTGTATTTCTGTTGCTATTGTGTATAACAGTATGATTTGTGTATTTCTGTTGCTATTGTGTATAACAGTGTGATTTGTGTATTTCTGTTGCTATTGTGTATAACAGTATAATTTGTGTATTTCTGTTGGTATTGTGTATAACAGTATAATTTGTGTATTTCTGTTGCTATTGTGTATAACAGTTGATTTGTGTATTTCTGTTGCTATTGTGTATAACAGTATAATTTGTGTATTTCTGTTGGTATTGTGTATAACAGTATAATTTGTGTATTTCTGTTGCTATTGTGTATAACAGTATGATTTGTGTATTTCTGTTGCTATTGTGTATAACAGTATGATTTGTGTATTTCTGTTGCTATTGTGTATAACAGTATAATTTGTGTATTTCTGTTGCTATTGTGTATAACAGTATGATTTGTGTATTTCTGTTGCTATTGTGTATAACAGTATAATTTGTGTATTTCTGTTGCTATTGTGTAACAGTATAATTTGTGTATTTCTCTTGCTATTGTATATAACAGTATGATTTGTGTATTTCTGTTGCTATTGTGTATTTCTGTTGCTATTGTATATAACAGTATGATTTGTGTATTTCTGTTGCTATTGTGTATAACAGTGTGATTTGTGTATTTCTGTTGCTATTGTGTATAACAGTGTGATTTGTGTATCTTTGTTGTTATATTATGTATGTTTATATATAGCTTCTCTTCCTTCCTCCCTGCCTCTTGCCATCCCATGTTATTTCCTACCTACCTTAGTGCCCTTCACATCTCCCTTATCTCTCTCATCCTCCCTTTGCCATGTCTCAGTTACGGTAAACAAGAACATGGAAGTTATTAATGAAACAGGTGAGATAGAACAGGTAGCCCGTGACCGTGCTGGAAGACAGTTGGGGGACCCCATACCCTTCCTTGAGGCCGCGCCCGGCGCCATTTTTAAATATATTCTTCTGTGGTTGTTATTCTCCTTGTTCTTTTGATTATATGGTGGCTAGTTTATGCTATTAGGCTGATTTTTTAGCTTTAGTTTTGTTTCTAATACAGTAATATTTCTGTATTGTGTAGGAAGAAGCAGGTCATCATTCAGATGTACTTTAAAAGCTAAATGATTTGTAGTAATTTAAGAATATGACAGAGACAGCAGCAGCAGCAGCAGAAGATGCGAGATGGAATATCAGACAGTAGACATAATTAATTGTTAGAAAGTTTGAAGGAGGCATTAAAATAAGTAACAACAAGGAGCAGGAGTTATAATATAAATTTGATTGAAATAACTACAAGTAGTCAGTCAAAATAACCTAGAGAAGAGATAGTATACCGGGAGACAGGTGGATGACATACAAGACTTGCAAGAATTACAAGGATTCTCCCATCCTCCTTCCTACCTCCATACCTACTGGAATTACAAGGGTAGATAGGAAGGTAGTGAGGAGTTAGAAATCTGACTGATTTAACTAGCTGTGACTCAGCATAATTAGGTATATCCTCCTCCCTACCCTCCTACATCCTTTCCTTCCTGCATATCTACATACCTACTTTCATACCTACCTACTTTCATACATACCTACCTACTTATCTACCTACCTGCCTCTTACCTACCTGCATCTTACCTACCTACCTACTTATCTACCTACCTACCTAACTAGTCACCTACCTTCCTATTCCCCCACCTCCCAACCTTCCAACGTACCTATCTACCTTCCTGCCAATCTACGTATATATTTACCTACGTAGGTACCTATCTACCTACCTACTTACGTACCCAACTCCCTACCAAACTTCTCAACTAGCTACCTACAGTCCTATCTACCTACCTACTAATCAGGTAAGCTCAAAACATGAAAAAAATTGTTAACTTCGTTCATAACAGCAATGTAGTTGCTATATAGAACTGCATATGACTGAAAAAAGTATATATATATCTAAGAGTGAATCATTGTGGGGAGGAACTCTCAACATAGATCAGTAGGCCTACCTTACAACAATTATAAACTTACCCTCATTCCTACCTGTACCACGAGGCCTGGTGGCTAAAGGTCTCGCTTCACACGGGGAGGGTCTTTATACCGGTTGTCTGTTCCCCATCAGTAAAAAGGGTACCTTGGTGTTAGTCGACTGGTGTGGGTGGCATCCTGTAACAAAACTGACATAATTTGCCCGAAATGCTCTGAATAACAAGCGACTTTCTATGTAGTCGTATGTCGTTGGGGTCAGTTAGGCCTGTATACCGTGTACATGTACTTGTAGAAATAAAGATATTATTATTATTACTATTATCATTATTATTATTATTATTATTATTATTATTATTATTATTATTATTATTATTATTATTATTATTATTATTATTAACTTACAGTGAAACATATAAGTGAACAGTATTTAGATAAGGCGAAAGAGGTTTTTGTGGCATTTACGGATTTGGAAAAGGCGTATGACAGGGTGGATAGTGGGGCAATGTGGCAGATGTGGCAGGTGTATGGTGTAGGAGGTAGGTTACTGAAAGCAGTGAAGAGTTTTTACGAGGACAGTGAGGCTCAAGTTAGAGTATGTAGGAAAGAGGGAGATTATTTCCCAGTAAAAGTAGGCCTTAGACAAGGATGTGTGATGTCACCGTGGTTGTTTAATATATTTATAGATGGGGTTGTAAGAGAAGTAAATGCGAGGGTCTTGGCAAGAGGCGTGGAGTTAAAAGATAAAGAATCACACATAAAGTGGGAGTTGTCACAGTTGCTCTTTGCTGATGACACTGTGCTCTTGGGAGATTCTGAATAGAAGTTGCAGAGGTTGGTGGATGAATTTGGTAGGGTATGTAAAAGAAGAAAATTAAAAGTGAATACAGGAAAGAGTAAGGTTATGAGGATAAAAAGGTTAGGTGATGAAAGATTCGATATCAGATTGGAGGGAGAGAGTATGGAGGAGGTGAATGTATTCAGATATTTGGGAGTGGACGTGTCAGCGGATGGGTCTATGAAAGATGAAGTGAATCATAGAATTTATGAGGGGAAAAGGGTGAGCGGTGCACTTAGGAGTCTGTGGAGACAAAGAACTTTGACCTTGGAGGCAAAGAAGGGAATGTATAAGAGTATAGTTTTACCAATGCTCTTATATGGGTGTGAAGCATGGGTGATGAATGTTGCAGCGAGGAGAAGGCTGGAGGCAGTGGAGATGTCATGTCTGAGGGCAATGTGTGGTGTGAATATAATGCAGAGAATTCGTAGTTTGGAAGTTAGGAGGAGGTGCGGGATTACCAAAACTGTTGTCCAGAGGGCTGAGGAAGGGTTGTTGAGGTGGTTCGGACATGTAGAGAGAATGGAGCGAAGCAGAATGACTTCAAGAGTGTATCAGTCTGTAGTGGAAGGAAAGCGGGGTAGGGGTCGGCCTAGGAAAGGTTGGAGGGAGGGGGTAAAGGAGGTTTTGTGTGCGAGGGGCTTGGACTTCCAGCAGGCATGCGTGAGCGTGTTTGATAGGAGTGAATGGAGACAAATGTTTTTTAATACTTGACGTGCTGTTGGAGTGTGAGCAAAGTAACATTTATGAAGGGGTTCAGGGAAACCGGCAGGCCGGACTTGAGTCCTGGAGATGGGAAGTACAGTGCCTGCACTCTGAAGGAGGGGTGTTAATGTTGCAGTTTAAAAACTGTAGTGTAAAGCACCCTTCTGGCAAGACAGTGATGGAGTGAATGATGGTGAAAGTTTTTCTTTTTCGGGCCACCCTGCCTTGGTGGGAATCGGCCAGTGTGATAATAAAAAAATAAAATTATTGTTAACTAACTATATGCAAACTCTCATAACATATCAATAACTGTTAGCAACAATGATAAGAAGTATAATATGTATACGTATGTCTGTAAATGAATCATTGTGTCGAAGACCTGTATGTTTCCATCAGTAGGCCTACTTTTTTCTTCTTATTTCTTCGTTTTAACAAGATAATTATAGTTTAGGCATTATTCCTGGCTGCATTCTTGGCAGTTGTCTTGTTGCTGATAAAAAAAACTCTTGATACCAAGAAATATGTATCATCCTCAAAAATCAACTTATTTACATGTGAAACTTTCTTTTCTGTCCAGTTTAAACTGATCTTTATAAAACGACTTTTTGTGACGCTTTTTATAATTAAAAACTCTATAATGTATATCAAGTTGAGGCTGTGACTAATTATTTAAAGCACACATCCTCATGGAGCAGGGAGAGAGAGAACCTAGTAGCGTTCAGTAAAGAGGCGGGGCCAGGAGCTGAGTCTGGACCCCTCCAACTAAAATTAGGTGAGTACACACACACACACACACACACACACACACACACACACACACACACACACACACACACACACACACACACACACACACACACATTGTAATTCATTGTAACTGCGTTTATTTGCATAAAATCTAACTATAGGTAGGCCTATTTTAATTTGAATCAACTATCAACAATAAATAGGTACAAATTATGCTAGTTACGGGGAAAAAAGAAAACACTTTTTTAGATATGTTTTCCCACTTTGTTTCTAATACAATAATATTTGTGTATTGTGTAAGAAGCAAGATATCATTCAGATGTACTTTTAGATAGGTTGCTTAAAGAAATATTTGTAGTACTTTATACATGTAAGAGAGGCAGCAGTAGCGCATGCAAATTGGATTAGCAGATAGTCGACATAAATAACTGCTTGAAAGTTAATGGGAGGCACTAGAATAAGCAACAAAATGAGGCAGGAGTTATCAATTTTTCAAGAATAACAACGATGCTCCTATCCTCCTCCCAACCTTCCTACGTACAGTAATTAAAAGGGTTGGTAGGAAGATAGGGAGTTACAAACTTGACTGATATAACTTACTGGGACTCTCCATTATTGTCGACATCCTCCTCCCTATCCCCCTACCTCCCTCTTTTCCTACTTACCAACCAGAATGGTGAAATTTTAAGCGCTTTCGTGATTTCTCACATCATCAAGGATCTATGAAGATAATGCATGAAAGGAAGGCATATGAAGGATTGAGACCACACCTCACCAACACATCCCACACAGGTCAGGTGTAGCTTTGTTGTGGGATGTGACGACATAAGCAAGGAGGAACACTGCAGCAGGCCCACTTGCCCAACTAGACAGATCCTTTACGACACCCAACTAACAAAATATTTGTTCAACCCAAGTACTCTACCCATGAATTAAGCTTTTATTATTTATCCAATGTATTAAATTCTTCCAAAATTTTATTAATTTTAAATGAAATCTAATTTATATAAACCAAAGTCTGTTTCAGACTATGGAACAATATTCTTCTCCAGGCTGAGGGACTGACCACCTCAAAACTTCAAGAGTGATGGACTGATTACATCATATTCACGTCTTTTCTGCTTCTAACAACTTTCTGTACTCGACTGATGAAGCCTACTGTGTAGGCGAAACGTTTCAAAATAAAGATACCTAACTGTTGCATATGTGACTTACCTAACAACCTGTCGGTATTTTATACCATTATAAATCTATGTTGTTTTTAACATTAAAGTTAGAAATTTTTCCAATAATTGGGCTCAAATTGTCGACAAGCCATTTAGATAATTTATATGAAACTGAACCTATGGCAATGGAAAATCCTCTTTCACCTGTTCTTAGTAACCTATACATGGATTTTTTTGAAACAAGACTGCAAGACTCCTCCCTCATAGAGCTAAATGGTTCAGATATGTTGATGATATTTTGTGTCTTATACCTAAGAATGTAGATAAAAACCATTTTCTTGTGAAATTAAATAGCTTAGCCCATTCTATAAACTTTACTGTGGAATTTGAGGAAAATAACTCATCGCCTTTTCTCGATGTTTTAATTATTAAGGGTAATAATGAATTCAAATTGAAAATTTATAGAAAACCTACAAATAAGTGTTCCTATGTCCACTATTATTCCTCGCATCAAGATACAGTTAAACTGTCTGTTTTCTCATCAATGTTTTTTAGAGCTTTGTGTATTTGCAGTCCAAAGTTCATAGATGAAGAAATATCCAAAATTTATGAAACAGCTAATGATCTGAAATACCCAAGAAACGTAATTGATAAATCTTTTAAAATTACTAGAAGTACTTTTTACAATCCAAAAAGCGACAACCAACCTTACCATGAAAATTTGGTTGATATGCCTTCTCTTCTTAAGACTTTTAATATCAAAGTTGTGTTTAAAAATCTTGATACAGTAAAAAAGCTTTTGATAAGGAATTCCCCCCCAAAATACTGACGGATGTGTCTATAAGATTCCTTGTAAAATTTGCGATAAAGTTTATTATGGTCAAACTGGTAAAAGTCTCGAACTAAGATTAAAACAACGTAAATATAGCATTGGAATTGGACAAGACTCCAATGCTCTATCTATTCATTTTGAGAGATTTTAACCATCCAATTGATTTTCAAAAAGTTGAGAAATTTGTATCAGGCAAGTCCATGGTCCACAGGAATATAATTGTAGATGAATAGTTCAGAGAACCGACACGTTGATAAATTAGACACATATGCAACTCTTGGGTATCTTTATTGAGGAAACGTTTCGCCACACAGTGGCTTCATCATTCCATACAAAGGAGAAACGTGAAGAACAGGAGGAAAATGAGGTAATCAGTCCCTCAGCCTTGAGTCGATGTGGTCAGTCCATCAATGTTGAATAGAATACGGCATATGTGCGGAGAAGGAGCTTATAAACCGTAGGCAGAAGAGGTGCAGCAGTCGTAGGTTGTGTTACATTTTTCCAATATGGAAGTAGGTCGTGCCCAAGGGTTAGGCAAGCGAAGAATTCCCAAGTATTAAGATCCCAAGAAGTTGCAGTGTCTGACAGGATTGTAGATGAATGGTTCAGAGAACCGACACGTTGATAAATTAGACACATGTGCAACTCTTGGGTATCTTTATTGAGGAAACGTTTCCTCACTTCTCTTACTACTCCATCTATAAATATGTTGAACAACCATGGTGTCATCACACAACACTGTCTAAGGACTACTTTTACTGGGAAATAATCCCCCTCTCGCCTACATACTCTAACCTGAGCCTCACTATCCTCGTAAAAACTTTTCACCGCTTTCGGTAACCTACCACCTATTCCTTACATCTGCAGCATCTGCCACGTTGCCCCCCTATCCACCCTATCATATGCTTTTTCCAAATCATAAATGCCACAAAAACCTCTTTACCCTTATCTAAATACTGTTCACCTATGTGTTTCACTGCAAACACTTAGTCTATACACCCCCTACCTTTCCTGAATCGCCTTGTTCATCTGCTGTCTTGCTCATAATTCTATCAATAATACCTCTACCATACACTTTACCAGGTATTCTCAACAGACTTATTCCCCTATAATTTTTACACTCTCTTTTGTCCCCTTTGCCTTTATACAAAGGAACTATGCATGTTCTCTGCCAATCCCTAGGTACCTTACTCTCTTCCATATATTTATTAAATAAAAGCACTAACCACTCATTGCCTTTTCTAGATGTTTTAATTATTAAGGGTAATAATGAATTCAAATTTAAAATTTACAGAAAACCTACAAATAACTGTTCCTATGTCCACTATTATTCCTCGCATCAAGATAGAGTCAAACTGTCTGTTTTCTCATCAATGTTTTTGAGAGCTTTACGAATTTGTAGTCCTGAGTTCATAGATGAGGAAATATCCAAAATTTATGAAATAGGTAATGATTTAAAATACCCAAGAAATGTAATTGATAAATCTTTTAAAGTTGCTAGAAACACTTTTTATAATCCAAAAAGGGGCAACCAGCCTTATTCAACTAAAAATATGTTGGTTCTCCCTTACCATGAAAACTTGGTTGATATGCCTTCTCTTCTTAAGACTTTTAATATTAAAGTTGTATTCAAAAATCTTGATACAGTAAAAAAACTTTTGATAAAGAATTCCCCCCAAAATGCTGATGGATGTGTCTATAAGATTCCTTGTAAAATTTGCGATAAAGTTTATTACGGTCAAACTGGTAAAAATCTCGAACTAAGATTAAAACAACATAAATATAGCATTGGAACTGGACAAGATTCCAATGCTCTATTTATTCATGTAAGAGATTTTAACCATCCAATTGATTTTCAAAAAGTTGAGAAAGTAGTATCAAGCAAGTCCATGGTCGACAGGAATATAATTGAATCTTGTTTCATAAAAAGCAGTTTTGACAATAATATGAATATTTCCTTTGGTTTATATAAATTAGATCCATTTATAATTAATAGAATTTGGGAAGAATTTAATAATACACTGGACAAATAATAATTTTTAAATTTTCTTGGGTAGAATAGCTTGGGGGTGAGTTGTGCAAAGGACCTATCCAAGTTGGCTCGCCGCGCGTCACGTGTTTAACCGTTGTGGGATCTGATAGTGAGGTGCTGGCCGGACCCCTTATATAGCTTCCTTGGATGCTTCACTTTCATAGTTCCTTGATAATGTGAGTAGTCACGAAAGCGCTTGGAATTTCTCTATTCTTTCAGAGTGGTTGTTTTGCATATATATATATATATATATATATATATATATATATATATATATATATATATATATATATATATATATATATATATATATATATATATATATAGGGAAGTACCACCTCTATAGCTGGAATGGGGACCCTCATCCTCAGAGAAGACAATAAACGTACCTCAGAGGAAACTCAAGGTTCTCCCCGGAGCTGTTTGAATATTTTCTTCTCCTACCACCCCCTATATATTTTATATTCTATGTGAACATTTATTAATAAACAGAATACATTTACAGAAAAAACAAACATGAATACAATGGCACACTGTATCAAAGGTCATGAATTTCCTCCAGCTCCTCCGAGGCTGGATGCGAGCCAAGTATGCAGCAAGCATTTCCCCTCTGGATGGTTACGCTGAGGCACTGGAACATGAAAGTGGCTGCCCTTGGGTCCCTGGTGGTGTCGATGAGTCTGGAACCCAATTCTTTAAGGAAACGTGTGGCATTTTTTCCTCATGATCCCAAGGTCTCTGATCCCACTGAAACAAATTGACACTGTTGGCTTATGACCCTGTACTTGCTGATCTTGTACTCCTCCCTCTGGTCAGCAGCTCCTCCCTGTCGCCCCCACACTGTGATGGATATAGGTGTCAGCCAGTGTGGACACACAGGTATAGTCCCATGCTAAGAGCTTGTCATTCTTCCATTCTTCCAAGGATAGATGGTGATCTCATTGTGTCTTGCATGCCAGCCCATGGTTTTCGAACAGTAAAAACCATGTAGACCGTATTGGTCTGCTTGCGCTTCGCCGCAAATACACATATATTCTGTGTGAATTGGGGCAGCAAGACGCAGAGCCACTGCAATACGGGGGGTCTTAGGGTCGAGTCGCGTTCCCATTGCCGATATGGGAACTGTTTGGAGGAAGTCCCCGGAGTGATGTGCGCTCACTGCCTGGAGATGGGCAATCTCCCAATCTGATGTTATATATATATATAATAAACACGCTAGATAACAGGGATATCTTGCTACTCCTACTTACACTTTGGTCACACTTCACAGACACGCACATGCATATATATATATATATACATACATCTAGGTTTTTCTCCTTATTCTAAATAGCTCTTGTTCTTTTTTATTTCTTCTATTGTCCATGGGGAAGTGGAAAAGAATCTTTCCTCCGTAAGCCATGCGTGTCGTATGAGGCGACTAAAATGCCGGGAGCAATGGGCTAGTAACCCCTTCTCCTGTATACATTTACTAAAAAAGAGAAGAAGAAAAACTTTATAAAACTGGGTTGTTTAAATGTGCGTGGATGTAGTGCGGATGACAAGAAACAGATGATTGCTGATGTTATGAATGAAAAGAAGTTGGATGTCCTGGCTCTAAGCGAAACAAAGCTGAAGGGGGTAGGAGAGTTTCAGTGGGGGGAAATAAATGGGATTAAATCTGGAGTATCTGAGAGAGTTAGAGCAAAGGAAGGGGTAGCAGTAATGTTAAATGATCAGTTATGGAAGGAGAAAAGAGAATATGAATGTGTAAATTCGAGAATTATGTGGATTAAAGTAAAGGTTGGATGCGAGAAGTGGGTCATAATAAGCGTGTATGCACCTGGAGAAGAGAGGAATGCAGAGGAGAGAGAGAGATTTTGGGAGATGTTAAGTGAATGTATAGGAGCCTTTGAACCAAGTGAGAGAGTAATTGTGGTAGGGGACCTGAATGCTAAAGTAGGAGAAACTTTTAGAGAGGGTGTGGTAGGTAAGTTTGGGGTGCCAGGTGTAAATGATAATGGGAGCCCTTTGATTGAACTTTGTATAGAAAGGGGTTTAGTTATAGGTAATACATATTTTAAGAAAAAGAGGATAAATAAGTATACACGATATGATGTAGGGCGAAATGACAGTAGTTTGTTGGATTATGTATTGGTAGATAAAAGACTGTTGAGTAGACTTCAGGATGTACATGTTTATCGAGGGGCCACAGATATATCAGATCACTTTCTAGTTGTAGCTACACTGAGAGTAAAAGGTAGATGGGATACAAGGAGAATAGAAGCATCAGGGAAGAGAGAGGTGAAGGTTTATAAACTAAAAGAGGAGGCAGTTAGGGTAAGATATAAACAGCTATTGGAGGATAGATGGGCTAATGAGAGCATAGGCAATGGGGTCGAAGAGGAATGGGGTAGGTTTAAAAATGTAGTGTTAGAGTGTTCAGCAGAAGTTTGTGGTTACAGGAAAGTGGGTGCAGGAGGGAAGAGGAGCGATTGGTGGAATGATGATGTAAAGAGAGTAGTAAGGGAGAAAAAGTTAGCATATGAGAAGTTTTTACAAAGTAGAAGTGATGCAAGGAGGGAAGAGTATATGGAGAAAAAGAGAGAGGTTAAGAGAGTGGTGAAGCAATGTAAAAAGAGAGCAAATGAGAGAGTGGGTGAGCTGTTATCAACAAATTTTGTTGAAAATAAGAAAAAGTTTTGGAGTGAGATTAACAAGTTAAGGAAGCCTAGAGAACAAATGGATTTGTCAGTTAAAAATAGGAGAGGAGAGTTATTAAATGGAGAGTTAGAGGTATTGGGAAGATGGAGGGAATATTTTGAGGAATTGTTAAATGTTGATGAAGATAGGGAAGCTGTGATTTCGTGTATAGGGCAAGGAGGAATAACATCTTGTAGGAGTGAGGAAGAGCCAGTTGTGAGTGTGGGGGAAGTTCGTGAGGCAGTAGGTAAAATGAAAGGGGGTAAGGCAGCCGGGATTGATGGGATAAAGATAGAAATGTTAAAAGCAGGTGGGGATATAGTTTTGGAGTGGTTGGTGCAATTATTTAATAAATGTATGGAAGAGGGTAAGGTACCTAGGGATTGGCAGAGAGCATGCATAGTTCCTTTGTATAAAGGCAAAGGGGATAAAAGAGAGTGCAAAAATTATAGGGGGATAAGTCTGTTGAGTGTACCTGGTAAAGTGTATGGTAGAGTTATAATTGAAAGAATTAAGAGTAAGACGGAGAATAGGATAGCAGATGAACAAGGAGGCTTTAGGAAAGGTAGGGGGTGTGTGGACCAGGTGTTTACAGTGAAACATATAAGTGAACAGTATTTAGATAAGGCTAAAGAGGTCTTTGTGGCATTTATGGATTTGGAAAAGGCGTATGACAGGGTGGATAGGGGGGCAATGTGGCAGATGTTGCAAGTGTATGGTGTAGGAGGTAGGTTACTGAAAGCAGTGAAGAGTTTTTACGAGGATAGTGAGGCTCAAGTTAGAGTATGTAGAAAAGAGGGAAATTTTTTCCCAGTAAAAGTAGGCCTTAGACAAGGATGTGTGATGTCACCGTGGTTGTTTAATATATTTATAGATGGGGTTGTAAGAGAAGTAAATGCGAGGGTCTTGGCAAGAGGCGTGGAGTTAAAAGATAAAGAATCACACACAGGGTGGGAGTTGTCACAGCTGCTCTTTGCTGATGACACTGTGCTCTTGGGAGATTCTGAAGAGAAGCTGCAGAGATTGGTGGATGAATTTGGTAGGGTGTGCAAAAGAAGAAAATTAAAGGTGAATACAGGAAAGAGTAAGGTTATGAGGATAACAAAAAGATTAGGTGATGAAAGATTGAATATCAGATTGGAGGGAGAGAGTATGGAGGAGGTGAACGTATTCAGATATTTGGGAGTGGACGTGTCAGCGGATGGGTCTATGAAAGATGAGGTGAATCATAGAATTGATGAGGGAAAAAGAGTGAGTGGTGCACTTAGGAGTCTGTGGAGACAGAGAACTTTGTCCTTGGAGGCAAAGAGGGGAATGTATGAGAGTATAGTTTTACCAACGCTCTTATATGGGTGTGAAGCATGGGTGATGAATGTTGCAGCGAGGAGAAGGCTGGAGGCAGTGGAGATGTCATGTCTGAGGGCAATGTGTGGTGTGAATATAATGCAGAGAATTCGTAGTTTGGAAGTTAGGAGGAGGTGCGGGATTACCAAAACTGTTGTCCAGAGGGCTGAGGAAGGGTTGTTGAGGTGGTTCGGACATGTAGAGAGAATGGAGCGAAACAGAATAACTTCAAGAGTGTATCAGTCTGTAGTGGAAGGAAGGCGGGGTAGGGGTCGGCCTAGGAAGGGTTGGAGGGAGGCCGCAAAGGAGGTTTTGTGTGCGAGGGGCTTGGACTTCCAGCAGGCATGCGTGAGCGTGTTTGATAGGAGTGAATGGAGACAAATATGTATGTGTGTGTGTACTCACCTAGTTGTGGTTGCAAGGGTCGATTCACAGCTCCTGGCCCTGTCTCTTCACTGGCTGCTACTGGGTCACTCTTCCTGCTCCATGAGCTTTATCATACCTCTTCTTAAAGCTATGTATGGATCCTTCCTCCACTACATCGCTTCCCAAACTATTCCACTTCCTGACTACTCTGTGGCTAAAGAAATACTTCCTAACATCCCTGTGATTTATCTGTGTCTTCAACTTCCAACTGTGTCCCCTTGTTGCTGAGTCCCATCTCTGGAACATCCTGTCTTTGTTCACCTTGTCAATTCCTCTCAGTATTTTGTATGTCGTTATCATGTCCCCCCTATCTCTCCTGTTCTCCAGTGTCATCAGGTTGATTTCCCTTAACCTCTCGTCGTAGGACATACCTCTTAGCTCTGGGACTAATCTTGTTGCAAACCTTTGCACTTACTCTATTTCCTTTACTTGCTTGGCTAGGTGTGGGTTCCAAACTGGCGCCGCATACTCCAATATGGGCTTAACGTACACGGTGTACAGGGTCCTGAACGATTCCTTATTAAGATGTCGGAATGCTGTTCTGAGGTTTGCTAGGCGCCCATATGCTGCAGCAGTTATTTGGTTGATGTGCGCTTCAGGAGATGTGCCTGGTGTTATACTCACCCCAAGATCTTTTACCTTGAGTGAGGTTTGTAGTCTCTGGCCCCTAGACTGTACTCCATCTGTGGTCTTCTTTGCCCTTCCCCAATCTTCATGACTTTGCACTTGGTGGGGTTGAATTCCAGTAGCCAATTGCTGGACCAGGTCTGCAGCCTGTCCAGATCACTTTGTAGTTCTGCCTGGTCTTCGATCAAATGAATTATTCTCCTCGACTTCATGTCATCTGCAAACAGGGACACTTCGGAGTCTATTCCTTCTGCCATGTCGTTCACAAATATCAGAAACAGTACTAGTCCTAGGACTGACCCCTGTGGGACCCCGCTGGCCACAGGTGCCCACTCTGACACCTCGCCACGTACCATGACTCGCTGCTGTCTTCCTGACAAGTATTCCCTGATCCACTCTAGTGTCTTCCCTGTTATCCCTGCTTGGTCCTCCAGTTTTTGCAATAATCTCTTGTGTGGAACTGTGTCAAACGATTTCTTGCAGTCCAAGAAAATGCAATCCACCCACCCCTCTCTCTCTTGTCTTACTGCTGTCACCATGTCATAGAACTCCAGTAGGTTTTGTGACACAGGATTTCTCGTCCCTGAAACCATGTTGGCTGCTGTTGATGAGATCATTCCTTTCTAGGTGTTCCACCACTCTTCTCCTGATAATCTTCTCCATGACTCTGAATACTATACATGTCAGTGACACTGGTCTGTAGTTTAGTGCTTCATGGAGTGAAATCTGAATGGGGATTAGTCACTAGTGGCGTTCCACAAGGATCAGTTTTAGGCCCTCTCTTGTTCATAATTTACATTAATGACCTTGATGAAGGGATTGCGAGTGACATGAGTAAGTTTGCTGATGATACAAAGATAGGCCGTATAATTCACTCTGAGGAGGATAGCAATGAACTCCAGGAGGATTTGGACAAATTAATGTCCTGGTCTGAAAAATGGCAGATGAAGTTCAATGTCGATAAGTGTAAGGTACTAGCCCTTGGTAACGAAAATAACCCTCGAAGCTATAATCTAGGTGAAGTAGAGCTTGATCATACAGAATGTGAAAATGACTTGGGAGTCATGGTGAGCAGAAATCTAAAGCCAAGACAGCAGTGCCTTAGTGTGCGCAACAAGGCCAACAGATTACTTGGATTTATCTCAAGAAGTATAAGTAACAGAAGTCCAAAAGTTATTTTGCAGCTCTATACATCACTAGTGAGGCCTCATTTAGATTATGCTGCTCAGTTTTGGTCCCCTTACTACAGGATGGATATAGACTCATTAGAGAACATACAGAGAAGAATGACTAAAATGATTTACTCTGTAAGGAACCTCCCGTATGAAGACAGACTTAAAGCCTTAAATCTCCACTCTCTGGAGAGGCGTAGAATGAGGGGAGATATCATTGAAGTGTATAAGTGGATGACGGGCATAAACAAGGGAGATATTAATAAAGTACTGAGGGTGTCGAACCAGGTAAGAACCAGAAATAATGGATTTAAGTTGGATAAATTTAGATTTAGAAAGGACATAGGTAAGTACTGGTTTTCTAACAGAGTTGTAGATGCGTGGAACAGTCTTCCCAGTG
The DNA here is from genome assembly GCF_038502225.1 of Cherax quadricarinatus. Taxonomy (NCBI): domain Eukaryota; kingdom Metazoa; phylum Arthropoda; class Malacostraca; order Decapoda; family Parastacidae; genus Cherax; species Cherax quadricarinatus. The sequence continues at coordinate 27,949 of NW_027196902.1, read as the reverse complement.
GGGTGATAGAGGCTAGGACCTTGGGTAGCTTTAAGAAGAGACTGGACAAATATATGAGTGGGAGGGGCTGGGTTTGAATGGTGTCATTGGGTACGGGAGTTATTTCTTGAGTAGCTTTGGGTAGAGGTGGTTTTGATAAGGACCTGCCTCGCATGGGCCAGTAGGCCTTCTGCAGTGCTCCTATATTGTTATGTTCTTATGTTCTTATGTCTGTCTCCTTTTTTAAAGATTGGGACTACATTTGCTGTCTTCCATGTCTTAGGCAATCTCCCTGTTTCGATAGATGTATTGAATATTGTTGTTAGGGGTACACATAGCGCCTTTGCTCCCTCTATCAGGACCCATGGAGAGATGTTATCCGGCCCCATTGCCTTTTTGGTATCTAGCTCACTCAGAAGCCTCTTCACTTCTTCCTCTGTTGTGTGTACTGTGTCCAGTACTTGGTGGTGTGCCCCACCTCTCTGTCTTTCTGGAGCCCCTTCTGTCTCCTCTGTGAACACTTCTTTGAATCTCTTGTTGTTTGTGTATGTGTGTGTGTGTGTGTGTGTGTGTGTGTGTGTGTGTGTGTGTGTGTGTGTCGTACCGATTAGGTAAAATTGGTTGATTAGCAAGAACTCATTTAAAATTAAGTCCTCTCTAAAATTTCCTCTTATACGTTTAAAGATATTGAAGAGGTTTGGGTATTCAGAGAGGACGGCGTAAAGTAGACTAGGAGGGTATATACATCTACGTTTGAAAGGGAGGGAGAGGTAGCGGTTGATCCTTGAATGATAGGTGGAAGTGGGTAAAAGAACGTTTGAGTTTTAGGTGCTTGACCATTCATCAGGCATGTGTGAGCACGTAAGATCGGAGTCAGTGGATGCAATTTATTTGTTTTGAAACTTGATGTGCAGTTGGAGTGTGAGCAACGTAACATTTATGAGAGGATTCAGGGAATCCGGTTAGCTATACTTGAGTCCTGAAGGTGAAAAGTACAGTGACTCCATTCTAAAGAATGGGTGAGGATGTCTGAGGTTTGGCGGGCAACCTGAAGTGTAATGTTAGTATGTTTGTGGCAGGAGAGAGATTGAATGGATTGCATTTCTTCTTTCTTACTTTCACCTTACTTCTGCGGGAGACGGCCGCCGCTGTTTTGAAAAAAAATTATTATATATTCAGGAAACGGATCCGTATAACAAGAAAATCCTATTCCAATAAATTATATAAGATTTAGATCTCATGCATATTTAGACAAAGAAAATTCATAGAGAGGCGATGCTTATATATTTTATTGTATACTTACTGAGAGTTTATTTTAATCTTTGTTTTTTAAGGTTTTAAAACATTTTTGTTAGCATTAAATAATACAGTTCGGATAACTCAGGATAACACAACCAAGTTATTGTTAATTATTTCCATTGGAGCTTTTTGGTTCTTTTTTTTTCCAGGATGTTAATCACAACAGTACTTACTGCTAGATGAACAAGGTTACTAGGCGTACGGACCCAAAACCAACTTCGTAAACCGCCTCAGAGTCGAACTCATGTTCCTCAGTTGTGAGCCACAGGTTATTAACGTCCGAGAAGTCAGTTGGCATTAATAATATAAAATAACAGACATATTTACGGCCTGTAGAAGCAGTCGAGTCTCGTATACCCAATTGTATGGTTATACTGGACTAAGCACTAAATATTACTCCGAGATTATCCATTTTCTTACTAGGATACTTATGTTCATGTGTGTGTTAACACTCGACAACCACAGAAATGATATATAAGCAAGTGCATTTCTGATCATTTTTATGAGCTAACGTGTTCTTTCTAGAAAAGAAAATGAAATCTGCTTGCCACACATGTAGGATATTCTCATGTAAATTTACGTCTCCAGGAATGATAAAGTAAATATCAGACTGTGCCAGATATAGCCCTGAAGGGTAAATAATCCGAGAAAATTCAAGAAAGTCAGGTAGTGTGGATGATTTTCATCCTGATTGTTTGGTTCTTTCAAAGAATGCAACCTAGAACAACCGATTAACAAGCTGTTAATCGGTTGTTGTGTTTTGCTGTTAATAACAACAGCCCGTCTGTTTACATGCTCGGAGGTCTCGCCTCGCTAGGGTTCAACCCGGGCACTTTTGATTGTAAGCCTTTTATTGCCATCTGAATAAAATATTGCCACAAACTTCGAGCGTGTTTACTCCTTTGCAGCTGATCTTGCCTTCAACACTATAATGACGAAACTTGCTTCTCCCTGTCTTACAAAGTCAAAGAACTCAGATGAGTGTAACGATCGAGATCAATCCTCGGCAAGTCGAGATTTTTGGGATCCACTTGCTCTTATGCACCTAGTCTTGAAAAAGGGACTAAGGTGCTAGCCAAATTTGTTTGGGACGTATCTTGAGGGATGGTAGTATATTTATAACAGGGCTGTACTTTATAGTAACCTCGCACAGGCCATTTCGGACGTGTAAAAAGAATACAGCCTTCTCATCCCCAAACTTTGTTCTCATAAATTTAGACACGTTGAATGTTTCTTGTATGTGGAAAGTCCATAGGAAAATTATTGCAAACTGGTTCATTTATCAGTATGGACTCAACTCTAACTCGTTCTGGATGGGTTCCTGTCCAAGAAAAACACAAAAATGTGAGTACAAAGTTTGACACAATGGCTGCATTGACTGAGCTCATAGCCGCCTTCTATTCACCTAATAGAGAATTTAACATGGAACGAATGGTCTCTTGATGTTAAATGAAAAATAATTGCTCTGGACGCAAAAATACCCGAGAAATAAAAAGGCTTCAAAAATAAATGACGGTATCAGTAGTATCATTAATCATTCTTTTGAACTCAGCACAACTCAGAGTGGAGCATTTTGCTCTACTCAAGTTTACTGGGGGATACACCTACTTATAAACAGCATCTCTTCACATGTTGAAGACGATGTTGTTCACTAAGAGAATGACATTTGCATCTTTACCAACACTACCTAAAGACTTCAAACTATTCTAGACAACCTCGCAGCCGCAGCTGAGAAGCAACACAAAAACTCCTGCCTCAAAATATCAATTCCAACGATTTTTATCCGTTTCCAGTCACTCGCATTGACAATGCATTATGTAAACAACATAGAACTTTAGAAGTAGGAATTAAAAACGATTCTCTAAGCATTCTAAACAGCAGACTTAAAGAAAGACTAAAAACTAACTCGATATCATAGCAAACATATTTATGGGAATAATTAACAAAACATCACAATACCGTGGGCGAAACATCGTCTGCTGTCCATATCTCGTCTGAAGTTCCTTCACCGTCTTGAAGGCCATGGATAATAACCACTTTACGAATTCGTAATAACACGATTGTAAACAAATCACAGAACGGGTGGGACTCGAACCCATGGCAGTCAAATCCTAAAACTTGCAGGCCAGTGTGTTACCCACTTGACTCTAAAAAAAATAAATAGGAAAATGGACCGGGAACTGAACCGTGGTTTCACAGCCAGAAAGTCCGGAGCCGAACCACTGAGCTACGAGTACAAAAAAAAAAGTCACATCTAGGTGAAGAAACTTATGAAGCCGCTTCAGTGTGTCCTGGTTAACTGTCAAGTCACAACGACGGTGACAAAAGAATTAGCGGCAGCAGAAGTGTTAGTAGCAGTAATAATAATAAGAGTAGTAATAATAATAATAATAATAATAATAATAATAATAATAATAATAATAATAATAATAATAATAGTTACGTTAGCAGGAATGATAGTGACAGTAATGTGGTTAGAGTAACAGAAGTAGACGTAATAATATTAGAGTAATAATAGTCACAATAAAATAATCACAGTCAACAGCACAAAACAATATCTCTTGTGATGTACCGTGATGTGTAGAAGTTAGCATATATTATAACATGAATGTTGTGTTGTGATGTACTGTGATGTGTAGAAGTTAGCATATATTATAACATGAATGTTGTGTTGTGATGTACTGTGATGTGTAGAAGTTAGCATATATTATAACATGAATGTTGTGTTGTGATGTACCGTGATGTGTAGAAGTTAGCATATATTATAACATGAATGTTGTGTTGTGATGTACCGTGATGTGTAGAAGTTAGCATATATTATAACATGAATGTTGTGTTGTGATGTACTGTGATGTGTAGAAGTTAGCATATATTATAACATGAATGTTGTGTTGTGATGTACTGTGATGTGTAGAAGTTAGCATATATTATAACATGAATGTTGAGTTGTGATGTACTGTGATGTGTAGAAGTTAGCATATAACATGAATGTTGTTTGCCTCTTTGGAGGTTAGGTATTTATCAAAGCAATGCAAAGGATGGAGGCCCAGATCACTGAAAACTTCCCCGACTTTAACCCACGTTTGGCAAACTCGGAAAGTTAACCTTTACGGTTATTCACATGTATCAGTCACCTGCCTCACTTACGGCTTTGTCTCCAAGTGAGAGATTGTTTATATAAAGTTTCCTTCCTCCTTCAATGTCCTTGTGTGGTAAAGCATTTTATATTTCTTATGCCCAAAGTACGATTAACTAGGAAAAAATGGAATTGGAAAGGGAGAGTAACAAATGGATACAGTATTTACATTAAACAAAGTGGTCAACAAAAGTCGCAATATCGTGACTGTAATAATTCACAATTAATCTAAATCACTGGAGAGAGAAATGTACATAACGTCTCTTTCTGTAATGAACAATTATCTCTGCATGATAAAGATTCAAAACAAACGGAAATGTCAAATGAAGTTTCGTCTTCCAAGCAGGAGTTAGTAGTAAAACTTGTATCAAGAAAAGTCTCAGTCTCTTGTGTTTATAGATTTAAAAACGCATATGACAGTGTGTAGAGGGAGACAGTGTTACTAGTATAGTTAATGTTGTGTAACACCAGATATAAACAACCATAACACTATACACAGTAACATGAGACATACACACAAACACACTGTTACACAGAGTAACAGAAAATATACATAGCATGCATAAATATATATATATATATATATATATATATATATATATATATATATATATATATATATATATATATATATATATATATATATATGCAAGGAATTCGCGAGAGCAGGCGAAATGTACACAAACACTGATCTCTGGCTGAAGGAGACTCGAACCTACGAACCTTAGGACAAGGTACGCAGTGCTTTACCAATCTACCCACACTGGACAATACCTTGGCGTGTAGCTTGCGCTACACGTTTGATCCAAGGCAGCCAGCTTTCAGGGAGAAGGCCTACAGCTTTTCATCTCATCCCCTGCATGCATCAGCCTTACTAGAGATTTGAACAATGCAAGGAATTCGCGAGAGCATGCGAAATATACACAAACACTGATCTCTGGCTGAAGGAGACTCGAACCTACGAACCTTAGGACAAGGTACGCAGTGCTTTACCAATCTGCGTACCCCCCCCCCCGCCGCGGTCCCCCCCTTCCCCCAACTCTTTTTTTCCTTTTTTTGTCGCTCCGCCCCCCGCGGCGCCATCCGCGGCGCCCCCCGCGGCGCCCCCCGCGGCGCCCCCCGAGGCGCACCCCCGCTGAGCCCGGGAGTGTTGACATCTTTTCTTCCATTTATTTTTCCAGAAGTGTTGCAAATATTTTTCATTTTTCTCGACAATATTGCAAAATTTAATTTGTTTCTCCAGTGTTGCCAACTTTTCCAAATTTTTCCGGAGGTGTTGCCATCTTTTTTTCATTTTTTATAGAGAATGTTGCAAATGTTTTTCACTTTTTTCAGTCTCCAATTCCTCGGATCAAGTATTATCATCGAATAGAAAAAGTTTCCCCTCACTTCCATCCCTGCTCCATCTCCTTGGATCAACTTTTACCTCGATTTTTCCGAATTTTGGGGGGTTTTCAATTTTTTTCGCAGGGGGGAAGGTAATTACCCTAAGATCGAGCTCCAACTCCAGGGTCAAGTTTTCCATGTATTGGAGACTCCAGTTCCTGAGTCACAAATTCTAGAGTTACCCATAAAATTTTTCTCTCTGTGGTAAACACTTATATGTCTCAAATGTTAAACACAGTTGGTAAACACCTATGTGTCATTTCTCTCAATGGTAATGCATGTCAGAAGTAATACAACTAGTAATACCCATACTCCACCAAGTAGTGTGATCAACAACCAACTGAGTCCCACTACACACACAGCTGTCCAGAGCTCCCACAACTCTGCCTCTCTCTAGCTGCTTCCTAGAGTTTTATATCGTCCTTCCTGCATGCCCTATACCCCCCACTATTGCACCACGTTATACAACCTCCAACAGGTCACAACACAATGGTAGATTTCGATAATCTCTCTAACGGCTCCTTACTGGCGCCGGCAAGAACACCTGAGATCGAAACAGTGCCAGAAGTCTTTCCTCCAATATCGCACTTTCTTGTCAAGGCAAGAGTGTGACAATTTACACTGGTTGGTGAGGTTGGCCTGTGACCTAACCTAACCTAACCTCACACACACACACACACACACACACACACACACACACACACACACACACACACACACACAGACTCAACCATCACACCACTATCCACTTCACAACACACATACACTATTGCACCACGTTGTACAACCCCTCAACAGGTCACAACAAGTCACAACATGGGGATTTCAATACTCCCTCAGATATAATTCTACTGGATTATAACACATTTACCAGCAATGTCTACATCAACTCTCCTCATCTCTAAACGTCTACTGCTCAAACGAGTTCATTTAACCTTTATTTGCCTGGTGAGGGATGCCTGTGATTGTGAGGTACATTCCTGACCTCAGATAAGATCTCAGGTCATCCCAAGGAAGCGTCTTAGGACATGTATTGACCCATATCGATCCCACCAACATCACTAGTCAGTCATCACCTCTATTCAACCAATATCACTACCACCTCTATATTTTCTTTAAAATATTCACGCTCTTCCTTCATTTTAATTAAAATTTACACATAATCCCATTATTATTATTATTATTATTATTATTATTATTATTATTATTATTATTATTATTATCATTATTATAATCATGGTGGAGCACTATACCCACAACTCATAACACATAACAAGTAACCCTCATCAAGCTCCAGCACTTCACAAGTCACAATTTTTTCACTATCCACCTGCATTTTCACTTGGCTTAATATTATAACACTCTCACTATCCACCCTCAATTTTCACTTGTCTCAGTAATACAGCTCACAACAGATAACACAATTATCTCAACCTACATTACCAACTCGAATATCCACTCGCATTTGTCACTCATAACCCACAATATTCTATAACTTCCATTTTCCACTCATAATCTCCAACAACACAAAACACCAACATCACTTCTCATGTCACAATTTTCACTATCCACCCGCAATACACTATTGCACCACGTTGTATAACCCCCAACAGGTCACAACAACAAGTCACAATTTTCACTATCCACCCTCATTTCCCCTTGTCTCAATATTATAACCCTCTCACTATCCACCCCTCAATTATATATTGTACATACCTGTATATAGTGTGTGAAGGCAAATATACATTATAGTCTATTTCTGAGTTTGTTTGCTCCAATTCCCATTACGACCAGGTCGTAATATATGTTAACATCCATATATCACAGTATATAACAACAGTATGGGAGACATTAACACACAGTCGTACTGGCCAGGTTGTGGCAGCCACCACCAAAATTCTTATTTTCAAAAATCGAATCATGCAAGTCTTTATTTTCATCACCGAAAGTTTTTGTTTTGCATCTGTGGTAGTGAATGTTTTTCACGTCAATAATGAAGAAGGGAAAGAAGTGTATATAAGAAAACTGATAGACTTATTTAATAATTAATTCTACTGAAACAAAGTGCTTATTGAAATGATTTATAAGAATATCTATGTCTTAATCATAAGTCTCTCAAGTTTGTTATTTTTTTCACATACATGTATTTACGTCTTTTTTCCAAATTATTTCCTCAGAATATTGGAACCTTCATTCTTTTTTTTTTCAAGAAAATTGAAATTATATATTGAAGAATTTTCCTATTTCTTTTACACTATTTATACAGTATTATATAATTTAAACTATCGTGTGGGAGAGTGCAGTTATGCTTATGAGAATGTGTACACATGTATGTGCATGGTGTTTGTAGTGATGTGTATGTGTAGACCAAAGTGAAAAGTAAACATCAGAAGAAAGTTTGTATGATCTACATAATAATTCACAGTAGAGACGAACACAGTTCTGTGGTACAGCTGTCAGCTTGGCTGACTGCTGACAGCAGAGTCAGCCAGTCAGTATGAAAGAAATGAGGCAATAAGGTTAAAAATGGGAAATTTAGAATGACTTAATTAAGGTTGAAGTGTGTGACGCAGTTGGAATAAAGTTCTGGTATAATTCATGATTTTGTTTATAATGTTTATAAAAGAAGAATATGGAATTTTTTAAAATATGTAATAATTATAATGGAATAAGACTGTTAATGGGAAAGATAAAATATGCGTAACAAAGAAGAGTGTGAAATGGAAGGAAATATGTGGATCATGTGTAAACACTGATACAACACTCATATAAAGGAAAGCAACACTTAGGTGCATTTATAGGTTTGCAAAATATATATGAGAGATGTTAGTAGAGAATGTTTTGATAGCTATAGTGTTGAATTAAGTTATAATATGCAACAAAGACGGTAAATATTTACACAAGAAACTGGGTCCTAGATAATGTTGTGTGATGTCACCTGTGATCTTAAAGACGTGTGATGTCACTGTACTTTGGTCAAAAGACAAAATATGTATAAAGCAAACCATCATGTAGACCAGATGTCACTGGAAACACAGTGTTATTAGCATACCATGTTAAAACTCTGTACTCACACACACACACACATACACTCGGACACAAACACACACTCTCTCTCGGCTCCGTCTGTCTGTCTCTGTCTGTCTCTGTCTATCTGTCTGTCTCTCTCTGTCTCTGTCTGTCTGTCTGTCTCTCTCTGTCTCTGTCTGTCTGATGTCTGTCTCTCTCTCACGTGAGTGTATGGCATGGTTCGTTTATATGAAGATACTTTTATATATGTGTATGTTTGTGCGCTTATTAACTTTCCAGTGTCAAATGCGACAGATGAATTAATAAATAAAAATGAAGACAGTGTAATATTTAATACAGTTTCATGAAAGTAGACAAATTCATCAACACTTGGGCAATCATCTATATAAAATAAAACACTCACAAATACTTTTAAACTGGTACATTATTAAAAAAAATCTTGTACTCAGAATAACTTCATAGTGTAACATAAAAGGAATTCCAAATTTATAAGTAATTAGCCAGTCCTTGGTGGCCGGACTGTGTGGCAGCTTGGTGGCGTCTAGCTGGTGTACGGTCGCGGCTGTCTTGGTGAGTGTAATTACTGGACGCAGTTTTCTGTGTGTTCCCTCCAGTAATTCCACCCACCTGGACAGTCTCTACCGTAGACCAGCTAGACAAGACCAAGTTTCCATCCAGCGAGGTCACTGGGGGTGGCAACCGCTGACTCTGGGGAAGTGGGGAAGGGAGTCCACCTGAGGTGACACAAGTGGACTCCTGGAGACACTGATCCGGGGAAGGCACCGCTGACTCTGAGGAAGTGGGGAAGGGAGTCCACCTGAGGTCACACAAGTGGACTTCTGGAGACACTGATCCGGGGAAGGCACTGCTGACCTTAGGTAAGTGTGAAAGGGGAGACATCCGGGAGCGAACGGATGGATTCCTGGATACATGAACCTGGGGAAGGCATGAATACCGCTGACTTTGGGGAAGTGGGGAAGGGAGTTCACCTGAGGTGACACGAAGTGGACTCCTGGAGACACTGAACCTGGGAAGGCACTGACCTAACTCGCTGACCTTGGGTAAGTGGGGAAGGGAAGACATCCGGGAGCGAACGGATGGATTCCTGGATACATGAACTTGGGGAAGGTTGCTGTTGAGGCTGACCTTGGGTAAGTAGGGAAGGGGAGACATCCGGGAGCGAACGGATGGATTCCTGGATACATGAACCTGATGACAGCAAGAATACAGGTTTGTGAGGCTGACCTTGGGAAAGTGAGGAAGGGGAAACATCCGGAGGCGGACGGATGAATTCCTGGATACATGAACCTGGGGAAGGCTGAGGCTGGAAGGCAGAGAGAGAGAGAGAGAGAGAGAGAGAGAGAGAGAGAGAGAGAGGCGAGGCTGACCTTAGGGAAGTGAGGAAGGGGAGACATCCGGGGGCCCACGGATGGATTCCTGGACACATGAACCTGGGGAAGGCGAGGGGGGGGGGACCTTAAAGACGAACCACTGGCCTCCACGTGGCAAGGTCTGGTAACTCAGAGATAACTCTGAGGCTGACAGTGGTCGCAAATAATAATTATAATAGTTTTATTATTAACTGTTACTAATAATTCATGATTTGGATTCAAAAGAGTGGTGTTATTCCCACTCCAGCCTTCCTGACAGTAGCCGCGGTAGTGTTATTCCCACTCCAGCCTCCCTGACAGTAGCCACGGTAGTGTTATTCCCACTCCAGCCTCCCTGACAGTAGCCACGGTGGTGTTATTCCCACTCCAGCCTCCCTGACAGTAGCCACGGTGGTGTTATTCCCACTCCAGCCTCCCTGACAGTAGCCACGGTGGTGTTATTCCCACTCCAGCCTCCCTGACAGTAGCCACGGTGGTGTTATTCCCACTCCAGCCTCCCTGACAGTAGCCACGGTGGTGTTATTCCCACTCCAGCCTCCCTGACAGTAGCCACGGTGGTGTTATTCCCACTCCAGCCTCCCTGACAGTAGCCAGCCTTCCTGACAGTGTTATTCCCACTCCAGCCTCCCTGACAGTAGCCACGGTGGTGTTATTCCCACTCCAGCCTCCCTGACAGTAGCCACGGTGGTGTTATTCCCACTCCAGCCTCCCTGACAGTAGCCACGGTGGTGTTATTCCCACTCCAGCCTCCCTGACAGTAGCCACGGTGGTGGTGGTATTCCCACTCCAGACTCCCTGACAGTAGCCACGGTGGTGTTATTCCCACTCCAGCCTCCCTGACAGTAGCCACGGTGGTGTTATTCCCACTCCAGCCTCCCTGACAGTAGCCACGGTGGTGTTATTCCCACTCCAGCCTCCCTGACAGTAGCCACGGTGGTGTTATTCCCTCCAGACAGTAGCCACGGTGGTGTTATTCCCACTCCAGCCTCCCTGACAGTAGCCACGGTGGTGTTATTCCCACTCCAGCCTCCCTGACAGTAGCCACGGTGGTGTTATTCCCACTCCAGCCTCCCTGACAGTAGCCACGGTGTGTTATTCCCACTCCAGCCTCCCTGACAGTAGCCACGGTGGTGTTATTCCCACTCCAGCCTCCCTGACAGTAGCCACGGTGGTGTTATTCCCACTCCAGCCTCCCTGACAGTAGCCACGGTGGTGTTATTCCCACTCCAGCCTCCCTGACAGTAGCCACGGTGGTGTTATTCCCACTCCAGCCTCCCTGACAGTAGCCACGGTGGTGTTATTCCCACTCCAGCCTCCCTGACAGTAGCCACGGTGGTGTTATTCCCACTCCAGCCTCCCTGACAGTAGCCACGGTGGTGTTATTCCCACTCCAGCCTCCCTGACAGTAGCCACGGTGGTGTTATTCCCACTCCAGCCTCCCTGACAGTAGCCACGGTGGTGTTATTCTCCAGCCTCCCTGACAGTCCAGCCTCCCTGACAGTAGTCACGGTGGTGTTATTCCCACTCCAGCCTCCCTGACAGTAGCCACGGTGGTGTTGTTCAAACTCCAGCCTCCCTGACAGTAGTCACGGTGGTGTTATTCCCACTCCAGCCTCCCTGACAGTAGTGATGTTATTCACGGTGGTGTTATTCCCACTCCAGCCTCCCTGACAGTAGCCACGGTGGTGTTATTCCCACTCCAGTCTCCCTGACAGTAGTCACGGTGGTGTTATTCCCACTCCAGCCTCCCTGACAGTAGTCACGGTGGTGTTATTCCCACTCCAGCCTCCCTGACAGTAGCCACGGTGGTGTTATTCCCACTCCAGCCTCCCTGACAGTAGTCACCGTGGTGTTATTCCCACTCCAGCCACCCTGACAGTAGCCACGGTGGTGTTATTCCCACTCCAGCCTCCCTGACAGTAGCCACGGTGGTGTTATTCCCACTCCAGCCTCCCTGACAGTAGCCACGGTGGTGTTATTCCCACTCCAGCCTCCCTGACAGTAGCCACGGTGGTGTTATTCCCACTCCAGCCTCCCTGACAGTAGCCACGGTGGTGTTATTCCCACTCCAGCCTCCCTGACAGTAGCCACGGTGGTGTTATTCCCACTCCAGCCTCCCTGACAGTAGCCACGGTGGTGTTATTCCCACTCCAGCCTCCCTGACAGTAGCCACGGTGGTGTTATTCCCACTCCAGCCTCCCTGACAGTAGCCACGGTGGTGTTATTCCCACTCCAGCCTCCCTGACAGTAGCCACGGTGGTGTTATTCCCACTCCAGCCTCCCTGACAGTAGCCACGGTGGTGTTATTCCCACTCCAGCCTCCCTGACAGTAGCCACGGTGGTGTTATTCCCACTCCAGCCTCCCTGACAGTAGCCACGGTGGTGTTATTCCCACTCCAGCCTCCCTGACAGTAGTCACGGTGGTGTTATTCCCACTCCAGCCTCCCTGACAGTAGCCACGGTGGTGTTATTCCCACTCCAGTCTCCCTGACAGTAGTCACGGTGGTGTTATTCCCACTCCAGCCTCCCTGACAGTAGCCACGGTGGTGTTATTCCCACTCCAGCCTCCCTGACAGTAGTCACGGTGGTGTTATTCCCACTCCAGCCTCCCTGACAGTAGTCACGGTGGTGTTATTCCCACTCCAGCCTCCCTGACAGTAGCCACGGTGGTGTTATTCCCACTCCAGTCTCCCTGACAGTAGTCACGGTGGTGTTATTCCCACTCCAGCCTCCCTGACAGTAGTCACGGTGGTGTTATTCCCACTCCAGCCTCCCTGACAGTAGCCACGGTGGTGTTATTCCCACTCCAGTCTCCCTGACAGTAGTCACGGTGGTGTTATTCCCACTCCAGCCTCCCTGACAGTAGCCACGGTGGTGTTATTCCCACTCCAGCCTCCCTGACAGTAGCCACGGTGGTGTTATTCCCACTCCAGCCTCCCTGACAGTAGTCACGGTGGTGTTATTCCCACTCCAGCCTCCCTGACAGTAGCCACGGTGGTGTTATTCCCACTCCAGCCTCCCTGACAGTAGTCACGGTGGTGTTATTCCCACTCCAGCCTCCCTGACAGTAGTCACGGTGGTGTTATTCCCACTCCAGCCTCCCTGACAGTAGCCACGGTGGTGTTATTCCCACTCCAGTCTCCCTGACAGTAGTCACGGTGGTGTTATTCCCACTCCAGCCTCCCTGACAGTAGTCACGGTGGTGTTATTCCCACTCCAGTCTCCCTGACAGTAGTCACGGTGGTGTTATTCCCACTCCAGTCTCCCTGACAGTAGTCACGGTAGTGTTATTCCCACTCCAGCCTCCCTGACAGTAGCCACGGTGGTGTTATTCCCACTCCAGTCTCCCTGACAGTAGTCACGGTGGTGTTATTCCCACTCCAGTCTCCCTGACAGTAGTCACGGTGGTGTTATTCCCACTCCAGCCTCCCTGACAGTAGTCACGGTGGTGTTATTCCCACTCCAGCCTCCCTGACAGTAGCCACGGTGGTGTTATTCCCACTCCAGCCTCCCTGACAGTAGTCACGGTGGTGTTATTCCCACTCCAGCCTCCCTGACAGTAGTCACGGTGGTGTTATTCCCACTCCAGCCTCCCTGACAGTAGTCACGGTGGTGTTATTCCCACTCCAGCCTCCCTGACAGTAGTCACGGTGGTGTTATTCCCACTCCAGCCTCCCTGACAGTAGTCACGGTGGTGTTATTCCCACTCCAGCCTCCCTGACAGTAGCCACGGTGGTGTTATTCCCACTCCAGCCTCCCTGACAGTAGTCACGGTGGTGTTATTCCCACTCCAGCCTCCCTGACAGTAGTCACGGTGGTGTTATTCCCACTCCAGCCTCCCTGACAGTAGTCACGGTGGTGTTATTCCCACTCCAGCCTCCCTGACAGTAGTCACGGTGGTGTTATTCCCACTCCAGCCTCCCTGACAGTAGTCACGGTGGTGTTATTCCCACTCCAGCCTATCAGTAGTCAGAGTAGTGGTCTTATTTGTGTTCATTCCCGGAATTAACATAAATAAAATACAAAGAGTAGTACTGTTCAAATTGTTTAATAATTCACCAGAGTTAACATTGAAACAATTAGAAACATTTCAGTCGGTGCGCTATTCCAGAAAATTGTCATCTACATTACTGTTCTTCTCTGTACTTATGTTATGGTCTTCTGTTTTACTCTACTGGTCTTTGTGTTACTGTACTGTTCTTCTGTTACTGTACTGTTCTTATGTGTTACTTTACTGTTCTTCTGTGTTACTGTACATTTCTTCTGTGTTACTGTACTGTTCTTCTGTTACTGTACTGTTCTTATGTGTTACTTTACTGTTCTTCTGTGTTACTTTACTGTTCTGTACTGTTCTTCTGTACTGTTCTTCTGTGTTACTGTACTGTACTGTTCTTCTGTGTTACTGTACTGTGTGTTACTGTACTGTTGTTACTTGTTACTGTGTTGTTACTGTACTGTTCTTCTGTGTTACTGTACTGTACTTCTGTGTTACTGTACTGGTCTTCTGTGTTACTGTACTGTTCTTCTGTGTTACTGTACTGTTCTTCTGTGTTACTGTACTGTTCTTCTGTGTTACTGTACTGTTCTCCTGTGTTACTGTACTGTTCTTCTGTGTTACTGTACTGTTTCTCTGTGTTACTGTACTGTTTCTCTGTGTTACTGTACTGTTTCTGTGTTATTGTACTGTTTTTCTGTGTTACTGTAATGTTCTTCTGTGTTACTGTACTGTTCTTCTGTGTTACTGTACTGTTTCTCTGTGTTACTGTACTGTTCTTCTGTGCTACGGTACTGTTTTTCTGTGTTACTGTACATGTCTTCTGTGTTACAGTACTGTTCTTCTGTGTTACTGTACTGTTCTTATGTGTTACTGTACTGTGTGTTACTGTACTGGTCTTCTGTGTTACTGTACTGTTCTTCTGTGTTACTGTACTGGTCTTCTGTGTTACTGTACTGGTGTTACTGTACTGTGTTACTGTACTGTTCTTCTGTGTTACTGTACTGTCTTCTGTTACTGTTACTGTACTTGTCTTCTGTGTTACTGTACATGTCTTCTGTGTTACTGTACTGTCTTCTGTGTTACTGTACTGTTCTTCTGTGTTACTGTACTGGTCTTCTGTGTTACTGTACTGTTCTTCTGTGTTACTGTACTGTGTGTCTTCTGTGTTACTTCTGTGTTACTGTACTGGTCTTCTGTGTTACTGTACTGGCCTTCTGTGTTACTGTACTGGTCTTCTGTGTTATTGTACTGGTCTTCTGTGTTACTGTACTGGTCTTCTGTGTTACTGTACTGGTCTTCTGTGTTACTGTACTGGTCTTCTGTGTTACTGTACTGGTCTTCTGTGTTACTGTACTGGTCTTCTGTGTTACTGTACTGGTCTTCTGTGTTACTGTACTGGTCTTCTGTGTTACTGTACTGGTCTTCTGTGTTACTGTACTGGTCTTCTGTGTTACTGTACTGGTCTTCTGTGTTACTGTACTGGTCTTCTGTGTTACTGTACTGGTCTTCTGTGTTACTGTACTGGTCTTCTGTGTTACTGTACTGGTCTTCTGTGTTACTGTACTGGTCTTCTGTGTTACTGTACTGGTCTTCTGTGTTACTGTACTGGTCTTCTGTGTTACTGTACTGGTCTTCTGTGTTACTGTACTGGTCTTCTGTGTTACTGTACTGTTCTTCTGTGTTACTGTACTGTCTTCTGTGTTACTGTACTGTCTTCTGTGTTACTGTACTGGTCTTCTGTGTTACTCTACTGTCTTCTGTGTTACTGTACTGGTCTTCTGTGTTTCTGTACTGGTCTTCTGTGTTACTGTACTGGTCTTCTGTGTTACTGTACTGGTACTGTACTGTACTGTCTTCTGTGTTACTGTACTGGTCTTCTGTGTTACTGTACTGGTCTTCTGTGTTACTGTACTGGTCTTCTGTGTTACTGTACTGGTCTTCTGTGTTACTGTACTGGTCTTCTGTGTTACTGTACTGGTCTTCTGTGTTACTGTACTGGTCTTCTGTGTTACTGTACTGGTCATCTGTGTTAGTGTACTGTCTTGTGTGTTACTGTACTGTACTGGTCTACTGTGTTACTGTACTGGTCTTCTGTGTTACTGTACTGGTCTTCTGTGTTACTGTACTGGTCTTCTGTGTTATTGTACTGGTCTTCTGTGTTACTGTACTGGTCTTCTGTGTTACTGTACTGGTCTTGTGTGTTACTGTGCTGGTCTTCTTTGTTACTGTACTGGTCTTCTGTGTTACTGTACTGTTCTTCTGTGTTACTGTACTGGTCTGTGTTACTTTACTGTTCTTCTGTGTTACTGTACTGGTCTTCTGTGTTACTGTACTGGTCTTCTGTGTTACTGTACTGGTCTTCTGTGTTACTGTACTGTTCTTCTGTGTTACTGTACTGGTCTTCTGTGTTATTGTACTGGTCTTCTGTGTTACTGTACTGGTCTTCTGTGTTACTGTACTGGTCTTCTGTGTTACTGTACTGGTCTTCTGTGTTACTGTACTGGTCTTCTGTGTTACTGTACTGGTCTTCTGTGTTACTGTACTGGTCTTCTGTGTTACTGTACTGGTCTTCTGTGTTACTGTACTGGTCTTCTGTGTTACTGTACTGGTCTTCTGTGTTACTGTACTGGTCTTCTGTGTTACTGTACTGGTCTTCTGTGTTACTGTACTGGTCTTCTGTGTTACTGTACTGGTCTTCTGTGTTACTGTACTGGTCTTCTGTGTTACTGTACTGGTCTTCTGTGTTACTGTACTGGTCTTCTGTGTTACTGTACTGGTCTTCTGTGTTACTGTACTGGTCTTCTGTGTTACTGTACTGGTCTTCTGTGTTACTGTACTGGTCTTCTGTGTTACTGTACTGGTCTTCTGTGTTACTGTACTGGTCTTCTGTGTTACTGTACTGGTCTTCTGTGTTACTGTACTGGTCTTCTGTGTTACTGTACTGGTGTACTGGTCTTCTGTGTTACTGTACTGGTCTTCTGTGTTACTGTACTGGTCTTCTGTGTTACTGTACTGGTCTTCTGTGTTATTGTACTGGTCTTCTGTGTTGCTGTTGTTCTTCTGTGTTACTGTACTGGTCTTCTGTGTTGCTGTTGTTCTTCTGTGTTACTGTACTGGTCTTCTGTGTTGCTGTACTTGTCTTCTGTGTTGCTGTGCTGGTCTTCTGTGTTGCAGTACTGGTCTTCTGTGTTGCTGTACTGGTCTTCTGTGTTACTGTACTGGTCTTCTGTGTTACTGTACTGGTCTTCTGTGTTACCGTACTGGTCTTCTATGTTATTGCACTGGTCTTCTGTGTTACTGTACTGGTCTTCTGTGTTATTGTATTGGCCCATACTGGATCCCAGATGATGTCCTTGTTGTTGAAGTTGAATTTGGTAAAGGTACCGTCATAACTATATGCATCTAGCCGATCAGGACTCCTATGCATGCAAGTCTGGACTTTGATTAGATTTTGATCAGAATTTGTTGTTTTTGATATTGTTATATTCCTTACCAGGTCCTCATTATTTGTGAAAATAAGGTCCAGTGTGTTCTCCAGTCTTGTTGGCTCCACTATTTGCTGACTTAGGGTGTGTTTGTTGCTGAAATTCAGCAGCTCCTGTGTGTGTGACCTTTTATCTGAGCTACCTCCAGGGATTATTTCTCCTACAACATTATTTGCTATGTTCTTCCATTTTGAGTGTCTTAGACTGAAGTCACCAAGCAGCAAGATGTTTGGGGATGGGGCTGGAAAGTTATACAGACAGCAGTCAATTTTTGACAGTTGTTCTTTGAACTGTTGGGAAGTTGCATCCGGTGGCTTGTATACAATACAATGACTATGTTTTGGTTCTCGATTTTTATTGTCAGAACTTCAACTACATCATTTGTGGTGTTCAGTATCTCTGTGCAAATGAGCGACTCTTTGACATACAGGCCAACTCCCCCTTGTTGCCTGTTCTTTCTGTCGCATCTGAAAAGGTTGTATCCAGGTATCCATATTTCACTGTCAGAGTAATGTTTTTCGTGGGTCTCTGTGAAGGCTGCAAACAGTGCATTTGACTCCCCTAGAAGTCCAGTAATGAAAGGTATTTTGTTGTTGGTGGATGGCTTACGGCCCTGTATATTAGCAAATATAAGTGAGGTTGTGTTGCATGTTTGTTGGGGGGATTTTGTTGTTGGCGTCAGTAGTTGTGAGCCCGGAGGGGCCACTGGCTGTGCCTCCAGTCTAACAAGGCTCCAAGGTGGTGGACTATTTTGGTTATCTCTTTCAAATTTCTTTCTTCGTTTCCTACCACTAAAAAATCACTTGGGGTGTTGTCATAGCTACCATAACTACTATGATGTGTTGTACGGGGTGTGTGCCTCCTGGTCCCTTTTAGATGGTATGCAGTGCAATTGGTATTGTAACATTGTTTTTCAAGGACTGAAGACTGACACATCTCAGGGTGGAAGTATTTGCAAGAGGTAGAGCGACACACTCCCCTAGACAGGAGGTCACGGGATTTTTTTGGGATGCTCAAAGTTGCATGTCCCATTCGTTTTCCCTGACATTCCGTGTTTACAGATGCCCCAAACATCTAATTTGCACCATTTTGTTTTTGACAGGGCCCAATTCGTGCTGGATGTATTTCTAATCTGTGCCGGCCCTAGAGCTGCACTACAGTTCACCATAGCCAAACCAGAGACACCACCATCTTTTGTAATGGCACCAACATTTTTCCTGGAAGGGGACTCCCCGACTACATCTGTACTAGAGGCAATGACTGTGATGGTTGCAGAAGAGTCTACCCCAGAGGAGGGCTCCTCTACTACATCTGTACTAGGTACTATGGCGTTGGTGGCTGTGGAGGAGTCTGTACACCATTTACGTCAGGCCCATACTGGAGTATGCAGCACCAGTTTGGAATCCACACCTGGTAAAGCACATCAAGAAATTAGAGAAAGTGCAAAGATTTGCAACAAGACAAGTCCCAGAGCTAAGGGGAGAGTCCTACGATGAAAGGTTAAGGCCTGACGACACTGGATGACAGGAGGGTCCGGGGAGACATGATAACGACATGTAAAATACTGCACGGAATAGACAAGGTGGACAAAGACAGGATGTTCCAGAGATTAAACACAGAAACAAGGGGTCACAGTTGGAAGTTGAAGACTCATATGGGTCAAAGGGATGTTAGGAAGTATTTCTTCTATCATAGAGTTGTCAGGCAGTGGGTGGAATAGCCTAGAAAGTGACGTAGTAGAGACGGGAACCATACATAGTTTTAAGACGAGGTTTGATAAAGCTCATGGAGCAGGGAGAGAGAGGACCCAGTAGCACTCAGTTCAGACGGGTTTTACTGTCATATTTCATCGTTCAGGAAGGGTTTCCCTGTCATATTTCATTGTTCTGGACGGGTTTTCCTGTCATATTTCATCGTTCAGGACGGGTTTCCCTGTCATATTTCATTGTTCTGGACGGGTTTCCCTGTCATATTTCATTGTTCTGGACGGGTTTCCCTGTCATATTTCATCGTTCTGGACGGGTTTCCCTGTCATATTTCATTGTTCTGGACGGGTTTCCCTGTCATATTTCATCGTTCTGGACGGGTTTCCCTGTCATATTTCATTGTTCTGGACGGGTTTCCCTGTCATATTTCATTGTTCTGGACGGGTTTCCCTGTCATATTTCATTGTTCTGGACGGGTTTCCCTGTCATATTTCATTGTTCTGGACGGGTTTCCCTGTCATATTTCATTGTTCTGGACGGGTTTCCCTGTCATATTTCATCGTTCTGGACGGGTTTCCCTGTCATATTTCATTGTTCTGGACGGGTTTCCCTGTCATATTTCATTGTTCTGGACGGGTTTCCCTGTCATATTTCATTGTTCTGGACGGGTTTCCCTGTCATATTTCATTGTTCTGGACGGGTTTCCCTGTCATATTTCATTGTTCTGGACGGGTTTCCCTGTCATATTTCATTGTTCTGGACGGGTTTCCCTGTCATATTTCATTGTTCTGGACGGGTTTCCCTGTCATATTTCATTGTTCTGGACGGGTTTCCCTGTCATATTTCATTGTTCTGGACGGGTTTCCCTGTCATATTTCATTGTTCTGGACGGGTTTCCCTGTCATATTTCATTGTTCAGGACGGGTTTCCCTGTCATATTTCATTGTTCTGGACGGGTTTCCCTGTCATATTTCATTGTTCAGGACGGGTTTCCCTGTCATATTTCATTGTTCTGGACGGGTTTCCCTGTCATATTTCATTGTTCTGGACGGGTTTCCCTGTCATATTTCATTGTTCTGGACGGGTTTCCCTGTCATATTTCATTGTTCTGGACGGGTTTCCCTGTCATATTTCATTGTTCTGGACGGGTTTCCCTGTCATATTTCATCGTTCTGGACGGGTTTCCCTGTCATATTTCATTGTTCTGGACGGGTTTCCCTGTCATATTTCATTGTTCAGGACGGGTTTCCCTGTCATATTTCATTGTTCAGGACGGGTTTCCCTGTCATATTTCATTGTTCTGGACGGGTTTCCCTGTCATATTTCATCGTTCTGGACGGGTTTCCCTGTCATATTTCATTGTTCTGGACGGGTTTCCCTGTCATATTTCATTGTTCTGGACGGGTTTCCCTGTCATATTTCATTGTTCTGGACGGGTTTCCCTGTCATATTTCATTGTTCTGGACGGGTTTCCCTGTCATATTTCATCGTTCTGGACGGGTTTCCCTGTCATATTTCATTGTTCTGGACGGGTTTCCCTGTCATATTTCATTGTTCTGGACGGGTTTCCCTGTCATATTTCATTGTTCTGGACGGGTTTCCCTGTCATATTTCATTGTTCTGGACGGGTTTCCGTGTCATATTTTATTGTTCTGGACGGCTTTCCCTGTCATATTTCATCGTTCTGGACGGGTTTCCCTGTCATATTTCATTGTTCTGGACGGGTTTCCCTGTCATATTTCATTGTTCTGGACGGGTTTCCCTGTCATATTTCATTGTTCTGGACGGGTTTCCCTGTCATATTTCATTGTTCTGGACGGGTTTCCCTGTCATATTTCATTGTTCTGGACGGGTTTCCCTGTCATAATTCATTGTTCTGGACGGGTTTCCCTGTCATATTTCATTGTTCTGGACGGGTTTCCCTGTCATATTTCATTGTTCTGGACGGGTTTCCCTGTCATATTTCATTGTTCTGGACGGGTTTCCCTGTCATATTTCATTGTTCTGGACGGGTTTCCCTGTCATATTTCATTGTTCTGGACGGGTTTCCCTGTCATATTTCATTGTCCAGGACGGGATTCCCTGTCATATTTCATCGTTCTGGACGGGTTTGCCTGTCATATTTCATTGTTTTGGAAGGGTTTACCTCTCATATCTCATTGTTCTGGACGGGTTTCCCTGTCATATTTCATCGTTCTGGACGGGTTTCCCTGTCATATTTCATTGTTCTGGACGGGTTTCCCTGTCATATTTCATTGTTCTGGACGGGTCTCCCTGTCATATTTCATTGTTCTGGACGGGTCTCCCTGTCATATTTCATTGTTCTGGACGGGTTTCCTTGTCATATTTCATTGTTCTGGACGGGTCTCCCTGTCATATTTCATTGTTCTGGACGGGTCTCCCTGTCATATTTCATTGTTCTGGACGGGTCTCCCTGTCATATTTCATTGTTCTGGACGGGTCTCCCTGTCATATTTCATTGTTCTGGACGTGTTTTCTTGTCATATTTTATTGTTCTGGACAGGTTTCCCTGTCATATTTCATTGTTCTGGACGGGTTTTCCTGTCATATTTCATTGTTCTGGATGGGGTTTTCTAGTCATATTTCATTGTTCTGGACGGGTTTCCCTGTCATATTTCATTGTTCTGGACGGGTTTCCCTGTCATATTTCATTGTTCTGGACGGGTTTCCCTGTCATATTTCATTGTTCTGGACGGGTTTCCCTGTCATATTTCATTGTTCTGGACGGGTTTCCCTGTCATATTTCATTGTTCTGGACGGGTTTCCCTGTCATATTTCATTGTTCTGGACGGGTTTCCCTGTCATATTTCATTGTTCTGGACGGGTTTTCCTGTCATATTTCATTGTTCTGGACGGGTTTCCCTGTCATATTTCATTGTTCTGGACGGGTTTCCCTGTCATATTTCATTGTTCTGGACGCGTTTCCCTGTCATATTTCATTGTTCTGGACGGGTTTCCCCTGTCATATTTCCTCGTTCTGGACTGGTTTCCCTGTCATATTTCATCGTTCTGGACGGGTTTCCCTGTCATATTTCATTGTTCTGGACGGGTTTCCCTGTCATATTTCATTGTTCTGGACGGGTTTCCCTGTCATATTTCATCGTTCTGGACGGGTTTCCCTGTCATATTTCATTGTTCTGGACGGGTTTCCCTGTCATATTTCATTGTTCTGGACGGGTTTCCCTGTCATATTTCATTGTTCTGGACGGGTTTCCCTGTCATATTTCATTGTTCTGGACGGGTTTCCCTGTCATATTTCATTGTTCTGGACGGGTTTCCCTGTCATATTTCATTGTTCAGGACGGGTTTCCCTGTCATATTTCATTGTTCTGAACGGGTTTCCCTGTCATATTTCATTGTTCTTGAGGGGTTTCCCTGTCATATTTCATCGTTCTGGACGGGTTTCCCTGTCATATTTCATTGTTTTGGACGGGTTTCCCAGTCATATTTCATTATTCTAGACGGGTTTGCTGTCATATTTCGTCGTTCTTGACGGGTTTTCTTGTCATATTTCATTGTTCTGGACGGGTTTCCCTGTCATATTTCATTGTTCAGGACGGGTTTCCCTGTCATATTTCATTGTTCAGGACGGGTTTCCCTGTCATATTTCATTGTTCTGGACGGGTTTCCCTGTCATATTTCATTGTTCTGGACGGGTTTCCCTGTCATATTTCATTGTTCTGGACGGGTTTCCCTGTCATATTTCATTGTTCTGGACGGGTTTCCCTGTCATATTTCATTGTTCTGGACGGGTTTCCCTGTCATATTTCATTGTTCTGGACGGGTTTCCCTGTCATATTTCATCGTTCTGGACGGGTTTCCCTGTCATATTTCATTGTTCTGGACGGGTTTCCCTGTCATATTTCATTGTTCTGGACGGGTTTCCCTGTCATATTTCATTGTTCTGGACGGGTTTTCCTGTCATATTTCATCGTTCTGGACGGGTTTCCCTGTCATATTTCATTGTTCTGGACGGGTTTCTTTCCCATATTTCATTGTTCTGGACGGGTTTCCCTGTCATATTTCATTGTTCTGGACGGGTTTCCCTGTCATATTTCATTGTTCTGGACGGGTTTCCCTGTCATATTTCATCGTTCTGGACGGGTTTCCCTGTCATATTTCATTGTTCTGGACGGGTTTCCCTGTCATATTTCATTGTTCTGGACGGGTTTCCCTGTCATATTTCATCGTTCTGGACGGGTTTCCCTGTCATATTTCATCGTTCAGGACGGGTTTCCCTGTCAAATTTCATTGTTCTGGACGGGTTTCCCTGTCATATTTCATTGTTCTGGACGGGTTTCCCTGTCATATTTCATCGTTCTGGAAGGGTTTCCCTGTCATATTTCATTGTTCTGGATCATATTTCATTGTTCTGGACGGGTTTCCCTGTCATATTTCATTGTTCTGGACGGGTTTCCCTGTCATATTTCATTGTTCTGGACGGGTTTCCCTGTCATATTTCATTGTTCTGGACGGGTTTCCCTGTCATATTTCATCGTTCTGGACGGGTTTCACTGTCATATTTCATTGTTCTGGACGGGTTTCTGTCATATTTCGTTGTTCTGGACGGGTTTCCCTGTCATATTTCATTGTTCTGGACGGGTTTCCCTGTCATATTTCATTGTTCTGGACGGGTTTCCCTGTCATATTTCATTTTTCTGGACGGGTTTCCCTGTCATATTTCATTGTTCTGGACGGGTTTCCCTGTCATATTTCATTGTTCTGGACGGGTTTCCCTGTCATATTTCATTGTTCTGGACGGGTTTCCCTGTCATATTTCATCGTTCTGGACGGGTTTCCCTGTCATATTTCATCCTTCTGGACGGGTTTCCCTGTCATATTTCATTGTTCTGGACGGGTTTCCCTGTCATATTTCATTGTTCTGGACGGGTTTCCCTGTCATATTTCATTGTTCTGGACGGGTTTCCCTGTCATATTTCATTGTTCTGGACGGGTTTTCCTGTCATATTTCATTGTTCTGGACGGGTTTTCCTGTCATATTTCATTGTTCTGGACGGGTTTCCCTGTCATATTTCATTGTTCTGGACGGGTTTCCCTGTCATATTTCATTGTTCTGGACGGGTTTCTCTGTCATATTTCATTGTTCTTGACGGGTTTCCCTCTCATATTTCATTGTTCTGGACGGGTTTCCCTGTCATATTTCATTGTTCTGGACGGGTTTTCCTGTCATATTTCATTGTTCTGGACGGGTTTCCCTGTCATATTTCATTGTTCTGGACGGGTTTCCCTGTCATATTTCATTGTTCTGGACGGGTTTCCCTGTCATATTTCATTGTTCTGGACGGGTTTCCCTGTCATATTTCATCGTTCTGGACGGGTTTTCCTGTCATATTTCATTGTTCTGGACGGGTTTCCCTGTCATATTTCATTGTTCTGGACGGGTTTCCCTGTCATATTTCATTGTTCTGGACGGGTTTCCCTGTCATATTTCATTGTTCTGGACGGGTTTCCCTGTCATATTTCATTGTTCTGGACGGGTTTCCCTGTCATATTTCATTGTTCTGGACGGGTTTCCCTGTCATATTTCATTGTTCTGGACGGGTTTCCCTGTCATATTTCATTGTTCTGGACGGGTTTCCCTGTCATATTTCATTGTTCTGGACGGGTTTCCCTGTCATATTTCATTGTTCTGGACGGGTTTCCCTGTCATATTTCATTGTTCTGGACGGGTTTCCCTGTCATATTTCATTGTTCTGGACGGGTTTCCCTGTCATATTTCATTGTTCTGGACGGGTTTCCCTGTCATATTTCATTGTTCTGGACGGGTTTCCCTGTCATATTTCATTGTTCTGGACGGGTTTCCCTGTCATATTTCATTGTTCAGGACGGGTTTCCCTGTCATATTTCATTGTTCTGGACGGGTTTCCCTGTCATATTTCATTGTTCTGGACGGGTTTCCCTGTCATATTTCATTGTTCTGGACGGGTTTCCCTGTCATATTTCATTGTTCTGGACGGGTTTCCCTGTCATATTTCATTGTTCTGGACGGGTTTCCCTGTCATATTTCATTGTTCTGGACGGGTTTCCCTGTCATATTTCATTGTTCTGGACGGGTTTCCCTGTCATATTTCATTGTTCTGGACGGGTTTCCCTGTCATATTTCATTGTTCTGGACGGGTTTCCCTGTCATATTTCATTGTTCTGGACGGGTTTCCCTGTCATATTTCATTGTTCTGGACGGGTTTTCCTGTCATATTTCATTGTTCTGGACGGGTTTCCCTGTCATATTTCATCGTTCTGGACGGGTTTCCCTGTCATATTTCATTGTTCTGGACGGGTTTCCCTGTCATATTTCATCGTTCTGGACGGGTTTCCCTGTCATATTTCATTGTTCTGGACGGGTTTCCCTGTCATATTTCATTGTTCTGGACGGGTTTCCCTGTCATATTTCATTGTTCTGGACGGGTTTCCCTGTCATATTTCATTGTTCTGGACGGGTTTCCCTGTCATATTTCATTCTTCTGGACGGGTTTCCCTGTCATATTTCATTGTTCTGGACGGGTTTCCCTGTCATATTTCATTGTTCTGGACGGGTTTCCCTGTCATATATCATTGTTCTGGACGGGTTTCCCTGTCATATTTCATTGTTCTGGACGGGTTTCCCTGTCATATTTCATTGTTCTGGACGGGTTTCCCTGTCATATTTCATTGTTCTGGACGGGTTTCCCTGTCATATTTCATCGTTCTGGACGGGTTTCCCTGTCATATTTCATTGTTCTGGACGGGTTTCCCTGTCATATTTCATTGTTCTGGACGGGTTTCCCTGTCATATTTCATTGTTCTGGACGGGTTTCCCTGTCATATTTCATCGTTCTGGACGGGTTTCCCTGTCATATTTCATTGTTCTGGACGGGTTTCCCTGTCATATTTCATTGTTCTGGACGGGTTTCCCTGTCATATTTCATTGTTCTGGACGGGTTTCCCTGTCATATTTCATCCTTCTGGACGGGTTTCCCTGTCATATTTCATTGGGTTACCTCATATTTCATTGTTCTGGACGGGTTTCCCTGTCATATTTCATTGTTCTGGACGGGTTTCCCTGTCATATTTCATCGTTCTGGACGGGTTTCCCTGTCATATTTCATTGTTCTGGACGGGTTTCCCTGTCATATTTCATTGTTCTGGACGGGTTTCCCTCTCATATTTCATTGTTCTGGACGGGTTTCCCTGTCATATTTCATTGTTCTGGACGGGTTTCCCTGTCATATTTCATTGTTCTGGACGGGTTTCCCTGTCATATTTCATTGTTCTGGACGGGTTTCCCTGTCATATTTCATTGTTCTGGACGGGTTTCCCTGTCATATTTCATTGTTCTTGACGGGTTTCCCTGTCATATTTCATTGTTCTGGACGGGTTTTCCTGTCATATTTCATTGTTCTGGACGGGTTTCCCTGTCATATTTCATTGTTCTGGACGGGTTTCCCTGTCATATTTCATTGTTCTGGACGGGTTTCCCTGTCATATTTCATCGTTCTGGACGGGTTTCCCTGTCATATTTCATTGTTCTGGACGGGTTTCCCTGTCATATTTCATCGTTCTGGACGGGTTTCCCTGTCATATTTCATCGTTCTGGACGGGTTTCCCTGTCATATTTCATTGTTCTGGACGGGTTTCCCTGTCATATTTCATTGTTCTGGACGGGTTTCCCTGTCATATTTCATTGTTCTGGACGGGTTTCCCTGTCATATTTCATCGTTCTGGACGGGTTTCCCTGTCATATTTCATCGTTCTGGACGGGTTTTCTGTCATATTTCATTGTCTGGACGGGCTTCCCTGTCATATTTCTTTGTTCTGGACGGGTTTCCCTGTCATATTTCATTGTTCTTTTCGGGTTTCCCTGTCATATTTCATTGTTCTGGACGGGTTTCCCTGTCATATTTCATTGTTCTGGACGGGTTTCCCTGTCATATTTCATCGTTCTGGACGGGTTTCCCTGTCATATTTCATCGTTCTGGACGGGTTTCCCTGTCATATTTCATTGTTCTGGACGGGTTTCCCTGTCATATTTCATTGTTCTGGACGGGTTTCCCTGTCATATTTCATCGTTCTGGACGGGTTTCCCTGTCATATTTCATTGTTCTGGACGGGTTTCCCTGTCATATTTCATTGTTCTGGACGGGTTTCCCTGTCATATTTCATTGTTCTGGACGGGTTTCCCTGTCATATTTCATCGTTCTGGACGGGTTTCCCTGTCATATTTCATTGTTCTGGACGGGTTTCCCTGTCATATTTCATTGTTCTGGACGGGTTTCCCTGTCATATTTCATTGTTCTGGACGGGTTTCCCTGTCATATTTCATTGTTCTGGACGGGTTTCCCTGTCATATTTCATTGTTCTGGACGGGTTTCCCTGTCATATTTCATCGTTCTGGACGGGTTTCCCTGTCATATTTCATTGTTCTGGACGGGTTTCCCTGTCATATTTCATTGTTCTGGACGGGTTTCCCTGTCATATTTCATTGTTCTGGACTGGTTTCCCTGTCATATTTCATTGTTCTG
>NW_027196901.1:0-74650 GCF_038502225.1 Cherax quadricarinatus | reverse complement strand
GGACGATTCATGAATACGAAAGTGTGCAGTGAATGGGCTGATCATTGCTCACTTTTCCACTCCGAGGGGTCATGGGGTCATGGGGCCATGGGGGTCATGGGGGTCACAATTGTTAACCCTCAACTGGATCAGTCTTGGGCCCGTTGTTGTTTATAATATATATCAATGATCTTGATGAAGGAATTACTAGTGATATGAGCAAATTCGCCGATGACACGAAGATAGGTAGGATAATTGATTCAAACGTAGATGTTAGGGAACTTCAGGAGGATTTAGACAAACTCTACTCTTGGTCAGAAAAGTGGCAGATGCAGTTCAATGTAGATAAATGCAAGGTTCTGAAGCTCGGGAGTGTCCATAACCCTAGCACTTATAAGTTAAATAATGTAGAACTTAGCCATACAGATTGCGAAAAGGACTTGGGGGTTATGGTGAGCAGCAACCTTAAACCAAGACAGCAATGCCTAAGCGTACGTAATAAGGCAAATAGATTACTGGGATTTATATCAAGAAGTGTAAGCAACAGAAGTCCAGAGGTCATACTGCAGCTTTATACATCATTAGTAAGGCCTCACCTAGATTATGCAGCTCAATTCTGGTCTCCATATTACAGAATGGACATAAATTCGTTAGAAAACATTCAGCGTAGGATGACTAAATTAATACATAGCATTAGAAATCTTCCTTATGAAGAAAGATTGAAGACTCTTAAGTTACATTCACTTGTTAGACGAAGAATGAGGGCAGACCTGATCGAAGTGTATAAGTGGAAGATAGGTATTAATAAAGGGGATATTAACAAGGTCTTGAGGATATCTCTCCAAGAGAGAACCCGCAGTAATGGATTTAAATTAGATAAGTTTAGATTTAGAAAGGACATAGGAAAGTATTGGTTTGGAAATAGGGTAGTTGATGAGTGGAACAGTCTACCTAGTTGGGTTATTGAGGCTAGGACTTTGGGTAGTTTCAAATTTAGGTTGGATAAGTACAGGAGTGGGAGGGGTTGGATTTGAGAGGGACTTGCACATCGGAGCTTGTTTCTTGGGTGGCATTGAAAATTGGGTTGGTCAAATGTTTGTTAGTGGGATGAATTGTAAAGGACCTGCCTAGTATGGGCCAACAGGCCTGCTGCAGTGTTCCTCCTTTCTTATGTTCTTATGTTCTTATGTCACTGACGCAAAATCATGGCTCCTTTGTGTTTCTCTTCACCAGTTCTCTTTCGCGCTGCCTTGTTTTCTATATCGATGTTATGCTTTCACTTTTTTACTTTCCTTCTGTCACTTTCAGTTCTTTCTCACTTTCATTGTTGATCTCTCATTTTGCTCTCTCAGTTTCGGTATTTAACCTATGCTGATTTGATTTTGTTTTCACTAAAGCTTTTCTGGCTTTCACTCTCTCATATCTTTGCTTTTCCTCTTGTTCTGACATGATGGATAATGTCTAGTTAACAGTGCTTCTTGTTCCATCATTAACACTCTTCTTTGTTATCACTGGTTCACATTCCCTTGCTCATTCTTTCTCGATCATATACACACTCATTCTCTCTCTCTATCTCTCGTGCCTTTTTGTTTTCTTTCGGCCTCTTGCTATTTCCGGCTCTTTTGTTTTCTTTCTCTTTCATTATTATCGTCTTCCTTTACATCTCACTGTCTTTTTCATTCCCCTTGCTAACTTTTCCACTCTCTCACACACTTGTTCTCCTTATTTTCGCTGCTTTTCAACTTGCACACTTTCTCTCGCTCTTTCATTCTACATTTCCCCACTCTTTCTTTTCTCCAACTGATACTTCTCTTTCTCTACTGATCTTTGATTTGCTATTTTTTTCCTTTATTTATACAAGGGCTGTGAGGGAAAAGTTCAACAGATAGGAGTAGCGAGCGAGTATATGGTGACGATAGTTTGATTGCCGGCTGCTTGTTAAGGTAGGGTCAGTCTAGCACCCGCTATCCCCTCTCCCCCCCCATTCTCCACCCCGAAAGGTGACGTGTGGGGCTCTGGCCAAACAGTAATCACTTGACTCACAGCTCCCAGCACAACTGTAAGTAAAAGCCTCTGCTCCTATTCTAGTGGATATTGGTTGAAAGCTTCACTTTATAAACATTGTTCTTTCAGTTTTAAGCTCCACATAAGACTTTTTGATAATCACTACCTTTTTTAAGTATCTTACACTTATCATGGAGAGTGATTTCTTAAGCAGTGGGTAACCTGTCTCTCTTTCCAGCTTGGAATGACAGATCGGGTCACCTGCCAACCAACGAGAAGTGTTGAAGGAGACGGACTGAAACAGCCCATGAGACGTCATTTATGATCTACCTACCTGATTAATTGTACAGGACACTACCCCTCATCTTTGTAGTGGTAAAGAACCTGCGTTCCTGTCATCTGGACTGACTATTCAAGGCTATAGACTCTGTGAAGAACTAGTCGTTGGGTTGTCACCAACACCTGTGACCCCCCCACCACATCATCATCAACGGCTACAATTTCTACAAGACGGTGTCAACATCAACCAGACACCCCAGTATAACTGTACATATTAGCGTTGAATTCAAATGTCATTTTTCCATTTCATTTTTCATTTTTCTTTAAAGTAGGATACACCTTCATATTTCAATGTTTTATCTTTGCATTAATAAATAATAAAGTGTTTATCTTTGTGAATTATTTCTTTTTCTATTCATTAATTTTCCTGAGGAGGAGCCAGCCATGGTAATACTGTCTGAAGTTGTTACAGGGCTGAGAATGCCTTCACAAGGGCTTTAACAGGGTTAAAGAGCTCCTTCATTTACTAGCTAACAGCTTTTACCTCCCATAGCTAACTTAAGAGACATCCCCAGCAATACCTTTATAGTTTCTTGTTATGAAACATGTATTGAACAGGATGAAGTTCGAACCGGCTGTTGGTCAGTGATTTCATTTGGTCAGTTAACTTAATTTCAATCATATTATTGTGCTGAATGGTCTCCGATAGGGATAGTGAGAAGGATACAGAGTGTAGTTACTGTTTGCTGCCCGTCTTGTGGCATAGAAACTGTGTTCTCGCTTTTCTTGATATGGGGGCAAGTGTTGTATCTTGACAAAATTGGCCTTGGTGTTGAAGATTGGTGAAAAGATAGATCCTTGTTGTATATATATATATATATATATATATATATATATATATATATATATGTATATATATATATATATATATATATATATATATATATGTATATATATATATATGTATCTGGTCGAAGGAGACTCGAACGTACGAATCTTGGGACAAGATACGCAGTGCTTTAATCATCATACCACACTGGACCAATACCTTGGCGACCAGCCAACGCTAGATCCAAGGCAGCCAGCATTCAGGCATGTGGTGTTAGTTATTTCATCTCATCCTCTGCATGCATCAAACAACGAGAGATTTTTACAATGTTTAGAATTCGCAGAACAGGCGAAATATTCACAAACACTAATCTCTGGTCGAAGGAGACTCTCACCTACAAAGGTTAGGGGTAAGTGGGGGATGAGAGTGAAAGAGCAACAATATGCATCAAAGTTGTTGCAATAGGTAAGTTTCCATTAAGTCAAAGGCGAGACTTTCAGTGAGGAAGTCACATATAATAAATAGGTTGAGACGTCAGAGGTGAATCCTGCTGCCCATCTGACTGTCCTTGCAGAACGTTACTGGGCATTTTTCCATAATGTGTCTGTGGGTGAGGTGTGTGGCCAACGCATAATAGAGAATGTTGTCTCCCAAAAACGACATTGGTGGGAAGATGGTGAGAATCTTAAAGTGGTCAGACAGAAAACAATTTGTTGTGGTTCAACTAAGACCAAAGTTGTTGCTACCTGTTGCAGAGTTGTCGAGAGATCACTGAAAAGTACTCCGAGAAAGGAATACCTCTGTGGAAAATTGGGAGGTCATGAACAACTGACCAAGTGATGGAGTCTCCTTCCTCGTTGCCCCTAATATCAACATGTCCAAGGACCAAACGACATCTACGGGTTTGCTAGAAATACTGCATAGCCAAAGTTAAATACGAAACACGATAGAATGAGGGGAGTCACATTTCTAGAGAGCATGTAATGCACTATGGGAATCAGGATCCTCTATTATAGAAGAGGCAAACACTGACGCAATGTGTATCGTAGCGGTGAGAACTATACTTAAGTAGGCTGTGAAAATACTGGCCGATTCTAGTAAATGACCTTGGATGGTTCTGAATCAGAGGATTCAGAAACATCAGTGTACACTGCAGTAGCATGAGAATGAGACTGTAAATGATCAATATAAGAGCGAGAGTGAAGTTAGAGCAGACAAGTAAGTTTTCGCAGAAGGAAGTCTGGAGGAACAAACAAGAATTATTGGAACCTCCCAAGGAACGAGGAGGAAACTAAGATGAAGGGTGAAAGTATAGGGGAGGTAAATGAAGGGAAGCCAACAGAGTTTATACAGAGACAAAAGGGTCGTAATAAATAGGGACGACGATTAAACATATTAACCATACAAATATCCGTCACTTTCTATAGGTAGAAGGATCGTGATGGTCGTAGAATAAAGGAGACAATAGACACGACGCTATTACAAAGATAGGGTATTCGTCTCTCTACATACAGTAGACTCTTGACTCAGCCCTGAGATACAAATATAACCTTTGATGATGAGATCAAGTTCAAAGTTTTAAGGGAATCTGAAGAAAATAATTGTCACAGGAGTCTAGTTTACATAAGATTAGGACTGAATAAAGTCGAAGAAGGGTTTGTTTATCAGCCCTCAAGAAAGATGAGTTGCAGCTTTAAGGAGGTTCAGGCAGCAATGACAAACAGCTTTCAGGGAGATTATGAGAGGCTTTCAGGACATTCAGCGACCAAACAGAACACCGAGAATATTAATCGCATCTTGCTCAGGGATACATGAACCATAGAGGTGTAGAACAGTATAGGGGATAACAGAGCACCTGTGATAAAAATCTGATTTGTTTTGACAACGAAATATTTAAACCCATGAATGGTGGCCTGGTGGGAAGCGCAATCAATGACATTCTAAAAAAAAGGCCGCTACAGGATGACAATTACGGCTAACACAAACTATAGCAAAATCATCGACATGAAGAAACGACCAAATATCGGATGGGATAACAGTGGCAACGTCAAGAATGGCTTCTTTATTCTGGACGAAGGTAAAAAGTTATTTACCTGATCGCAGAAATGCCTTTTCGACAAGAAATCCCCGAGAAAAAGCTGTAAAATTCCTAGGAGGCCCAAGGAATGGGCTTAGGCCAAGATTACGTAGCGCCAAGTTATACCATAACCTTCTTCGGGATAAATGAAAGACTACAATATCGGGCAGATTGTTAGCGAAAGTACTTGGAACGTAGGTATCCCAGTGGATTAAGGCGTCGATAGTCACCAGGTACCATACCAAAGATTTGTTAACCAAGCGTTCTAACAACTTACATACTACACTAGTAAAAACAAGATGTGTGTAACGAGAGTTGTTATAGCCGACAGTATCTGGATTATGAAAAGGCAGGATAACGGTAGCTTTCCAATAAAGGAGGAGAACCCTTTGGGACTATATGAGACTGAAAAAGCTTAAGAGGACTACGAGCTCCGTTGGTTGTTAATAATGAAGCAAACTGACATTAATGTCATCAGATCTAGCTACTGTCAGTTGGTTCATCTGACCCAACTACTGTCAGTTGGCACGTGAAAAGTATTGACACAAATTCTCAGATCCTGAAGGGCATCTTGCAATGTAAAAAGTAAAATCCAGAGGTACTGACTCCCTCTCTTGTTTAAAGGAAAGAAATGAACGGGAGAGATGTAGCCCTTGGGATTCATAGACAAGGTGATGCCCAATTACAGTAGCAACCCCAACAGAGTCTGCAACCCTATCACCTGGAACCGTGAGAACTGGAAGGGGGTCTGGAATGTACTTAACAATGAACTTCTGTATCTTCTTGCAATCTGCACACATATAAGTAGTGGAATTTTCAGGAGACACGTAAGCTAGCCAAGAAGTAAGTTTCACAATTCGCATAACATGATGGATAGACACCCACGTCGGTTTGAAAGCTAGGAACGAGTCGATAGTTCTGTTGTAACGGTAGCGGGAACACAACTTGTTTCAGTCACACAGTAAGAGCACAGTCAGAAAATAATCGTTGATCCAGCAAGAACGTATTTGATGAAAAGTAGCAACTACTTGTATGAAGAGGACGAAGGAAGGCGGGGAAACAAAAAGAGGAAAGACATGCATAAAGAGCAAAGAACAAAATGGCACAATTCCGTGACTGGAATAATACACAAATAACCCGCACATAGGAAAAAGAAGCTTATGATTGGACCATTGGTTAGTCACTGTTATGGGACTATGGGACCCAACACACATTGATGTATATAAGTAACAGTTACTCTGGAATACCTAATTATATTGAATTGATGGGGACTTAGCTCTAAATGTCATAAGGGCAGATCACTCTTATGGCTGTAAGGCAGTTGAGTCAAGCCTGTTTTTTCTCAATATAATAGGTTATACTATAGACACACACACACAATTTAAACAAGTAGTTTATAAAGTTGTATTTCTTTTTGTAACAGTAAAATAAGGTGTGGTAGAACTGTGGTAACTAGAGAATTGTGCTTGGCAACAGTCTTTCGTTTTTTGGTGGGTGTGGGAGGAGCTTAGCTAGGCTCCTCCCTCTCTCTCTCTCTCTCTCTCTCTCTCTCTCTCTCTCTCTCTCTCTCTTGGTGGACTTCAAGCTGGTAGGACCTCTGGGTCCTTCTTTCTATTTTTTGGGCATTATGTGTGCCACAGGGGTGAGCTTTTATAACTTAAGTTGTGGCCACCATACCCAGGGTGACTAAAGTGTGTCAAAACACTGGTTAGCCCAGAGATTAGTCCAGAAGAAAGAAGGGCAATTTGTCCAGATCCACCATGTGGGCTGTCTTAGAAGAACAGCTAAGGGGTGTGCAGGCTTATGTTTTGAATATGTGAGTACTGTAATTGTATATTCTGTACATATCTATTTAGAATACAGTTATATTTTTATAGTAGTAGTTTAAATAACCTGTGAAGAGGGTTGGTGAAAGGATATCAGAGACACTGAGGATGATCAGTCATGATGTAAGTATTATCCTAGACAGATTAGGCCATTAAGTAAAAAGCTACCCCACACTAGAACATGTAGTGAGAACCTTACTATCAAAGTAATAAGGGACATAACAACATGACAATCACACTAACACACGAAGATAAAGGAGCCAGTATATATATAGGAGCGGAGGACAAGTACGGGACAAAGAGAGGAAGAAAGAAGTGGAGAAATTGTGGTAGAGATAATGCTGGTATTAATAATAATAATAATAGGAATAATAATAATAATAGTAGTAGTGGTAGTAGTAGTAGTAGTAGTAGTAGTAGTAGTAGTAGTAGTAGTAGTAGTAGTAGTAGTAGTAGTAGTAGTAGTAGAAGCAGAAGTTGAGTAAGTCTAAGGACAAGAAAATGGAACACTGCAGGAGAACTAATGGCCCACGAGGATGGGACCAAAAACACAGTGAAAAAAATCTGAAGGACAAAACACACCTGGGCAGAATAAAGGGGACAAAGAAAATACAGAAATCGTGATGAGGTAGGGAGAGGAGTAGAAAAGATAAGGTGAAGTCACAAGTGTTCTAACGTTTGGAGCATTTGAAAATGTAATGAGAGAGGAAGGCATCTACAGTGACAAATCCAGGACTACGATTCATATTAGGAAAGGTGTGTATTATGGATGCTTCAACAAGACGGCATTGCCAAATGCTGTAGATTTCAGAACACTCGTGACTTGATTTGATCTTTTTTCCTTTCTTCTACCTACCTCTTCTCCTTTCCGATATTTTCAATGTCTTCTTTACCTCTGTCTAGGTGTATTCTGTCCTTCAGTTTCCTTCCCCCATCTCTGAGTGTTTGGTTGCACTCTCGTCAGCCATTAACTCTCTTACAAGGCTGCTTTTTCTTATCCTTAGATTTAACTTTTACTTCGATTACTAATCTACTACTACTACAACAACAACAACAACTACTACTACTACTACTACTACTACTACTTTTAACTTGCTTCACTTCCCTTTCTGTCTCTTGTGCCGCTACCACTATTTCCCAGGAAGAATCTCAGGAAGAACTAAGAGCCATAAAGGAAATTGAAAAAAAAAAAAACTTTTTTTCTTATGCCAAATCTAAGGATAAAACAACTTCTAGTATTGGGCCTCTTACTCCAAGAAATGAGTAAGATACTAAAGTCCCAATACGACTCAGTGTTCAGCGAGCCGTTACCCAGACTAAGGGTCAACAATCTAAATGAATTCTTTATGACCGAAACCCAGAATGTGGTCATCTCAAAAATCTCTGATATTATCCTAACACCAAAAGACTTTGAAAAGGCAATAAATGACATGCCCATGCACTCTACCGCAGGTTCAGACTCATGGAACTCCGTGTTCATCAAGAACTGCAAGAAGTCCGTGTCACATGCCTTCAGCATTCTAGAAATGGAGAGGGAGCATGGACACAGGAGTCATCCTACACTCATTGAAAACAACAGACATAGCCCCACTCTACAAAGGTGCCAGTAAAACAATTGCAAAGAACTACAGACTGATAGCACTAACATCCTATCTCATAAAAATCATTGTGTCGCCAACACCTTAGTTACCTTCAGCATTCTAGAAATGGAGAGGGAGCATGGACACAGGAGTCATCCTACACTCATTGAAAACAACAGACATAGCCCCACTCTACAAAGGTGCCAGTAAAACAATTGCAAAGAACTACAGACTGATAGCACTAACATCCTATCTCATAAAAATCATTGAAAGGGTTCTAAGAAGCAAGATCGCCAACCACCTTAGTTACCCCTTAGTTACACAACACAGGGCAACACGGGTTCCTCGCTCCTGCCTGTCCCAGCTACTGGACCACTATGACAAGGTCCTGGATGCTACAGAGGGTAAACAAAATGCAGATGTAGTATACACAGACTTTGCAAAAGCCTTCAACAACTGCGACCACGGTGTAATAGCACATAAAATGCATGATAAAGGAATAACAAGAAAAGAAGGTATATGGATCTATAACTATCTAATAGAACACAAAAAGGAATAGCAAACAGAGTAAAGTCTGAGGCAGCTACGGTGGAAAGCTCTGTTCCACAAGGCACAGTACTCGCTCCCATCCTGTTCCTCATCCTCTTATCTGACATACACAGAGATGTCAGCCATAGCTCCGTGTCTTCCCTTGTGGATGATACCAGAATTCCCATGACAGTGACATCCATCGAAGACACCGCAAGATTCCAAGCAGACATCAACCAAATCTTCAAATGGGCCACTCAAAACAATTTGAAGTTCAATGAAGAGAAATGTTAACTACTCAGATA
The DNA here is from genome assembly GCF_038502225.1 of Cherax quadricarinatus. Lineage (NCBI taxonomy): Eukaryota > Metazoa > Arthropoda > Malacostraca > Decapoda > Parastacidae > Cherax > Cherax quadricarinatus. The sequence goes on along the minus strand of NW_027196901.1, from coordinate 65,243 downwards.
TGGAAAACTTGAGGAAATTAAAACTGTATCAGGGTATACAACAAATTCTAACCATAAAACAAATTCTAACCATAAAACAGAGCGAAAAAGTAATGTGAAAACCTGGGAGTGATAATATCGGAGGATCTCACCTTCAAAGACCACAACAATGTATCTACCGCATCTGCTAGAAAAATGATAGGATGGATAATGAGAACCTTCAAAACTAGGGACGCCAAGCCCATGATGATTCTCTTCAAATTGCTTGTGCTCTCTAGGCTGGAATACTGCTGTACACTAACTGCCCCCTTCAAGGCAGGCGAAATTGCTGACCTGGAGATTGTACAAAGAACTTTCACGGCACACATAAGTGCGATAACGCATCTAAATTACTGGGAACGGTTGAAGTCCCTTGATTTGTATTCCCTGGAACGCAGGCGAGAGAAATACATGATACTATACACTTGGAAAATCCTAGAGGGACTAGTACCAAATTTGCACACGAAATTCACTCCCTATGAAAGCAAAAGACTGGGCAGGAGATGCAACATTCTCCCAGCGAAAAGCAGGGGCGCCACGAGTACAAGGAGAGATAACACAATAACTGTCAGGGGCCCAAGACTGTTCAACTGCCTCCCAGCATACATAAGGAGGATTACCAATAGACCCCTGGCTGTCTTCAAGAAGGCACTGGACAGGCATCTAAAGTCAGTACCTGACCAGTAGGCGTGTGGTTCGTACGTCGGCTTGCGTGCGGCCAGCAGTAACAGCCTTGTTGATCAGACCCTGATCCATCACAAGGCCTGGTCTCAGACCGGGCCGCGGGGGCGTTGACCCCCGAAACCCTGTCCAGGTATCCTTCCACCACCACTGCTACTTCCATTATCACATTGCCTCAACCACTACTACTGCACTTCCTTCTTTCTTCGTCTCTTTGTCCCGTTCCTGTTCTCCTCTCCTATATATACTGGCTCCTTCATTTTCGTGTGTTAGTGTAGCTAGTTAACGGGCCAAGTCAGACCGAAACGTCGTCATAAGCTTATTTCTCCTATGTGTGGGTTATTTGTGTATAAAGCGCAAATTCCGAATACTCAAATTGTCAATGAGAACGACGAAGGACTTGGGAGTAAGAATGAGAAAAACGGAAAGAGGGAAATGATCGTTTTCATGAAAATCAGCTAACACAGACTAATCAAAGTCCAGCTTGATAAAAGTTAATGATATAAAGAGATCTGAAGGAATAATATGAGTGCTAGGATCAAAAAGTGGAGGCGTGAAATTACTTATAACACGAAGAAAGAGGCGAGGCAAAAGCATTTAACTGGTCCCCATGAGAGTCGCAGCGAGACCCTCCCAGGAAATATGATAAGCATTAAATTTATTTAATAAAAGACGTGGCGGAGGTAAGGAATTGCAGAAGGAATTTAGGGATGGATGAAGAGCGTGACGTGCAAAGATACAAAGAGCAGACTGAGTACAACTTTACCGATGTATAAGTTAAAACAAAAAGCCGAGAATAAGGAATATCATTTTGCATAAGATGTTCATTCTCATTAAATGTCTCGTTGTGAAAAGGATTAAATGCATGCAATAAAAGTCAAAGATAGGAAGGCCAACTGTTGAATGTAATTTCGGTTTTTGCAAGCAGATACAAACAGGGGAACTAGATGAGGAACATTTGCAGCTGCCATCGATTTCTCTCCACAGCATATGATATTCCACTGCAAAAAAACATTGTCAGTAACTAATAAGATAACGGTAACAGAAAGCACACGGTGGCTTTGGACTAGAACGGTTAAAAAAAGCTGATGTGTAAAAATAGCGGTAAGTTAGAAATATGCGATTTGTGGACAACCATAGAAAAAAGAGGTTGGACAGGGGCAGGTGCACGAACAGGTGCAGGAGGAGGTGGGTCGGTGTCCAATGCGGGTTTTGACTTCATGATAATACCCGAAGCATGATGCAAGAGGCGTAGTAGATGTAAAGAGTAGACATTGGCAGGTACCAAAATAGGTGGGAACATAAAAGGGGTAGTGATATCCTGGGAGGAAGGAATCTGGGTGGATACAAGGAAGGATGGGATAATGGCAGAATGTGCTGGTTGGATTGTTTACCACAACTATCACAGACAGGAGAAGGCAAGGCGCGAGACACCAACGTAGGGAAGGTTAAGTATGGGGGGAACAGTAGACTGGTAGGGAGTTTTGGCGACTGGAGAAGTCTTGGGGCTTTGAGGTTTTTGAGGACGAGTGAAGAGCCCAGCCTAAAAGATGGTGGATAAACAAGGGAAATCGAAGAGGACGTGGTAATAGGAATGGGAGAAGGGGGAGGAACGTCAGAGACGAGGATTTCATCAGTGTTGGACAAACAGGTGACTGCGGGGAAGCGCACATGGACCTGTGGATGCTGGGCTTCTTTATATACTTGTCTCATTACAATCCAATAATGACGAACCTTTTCTAGTGGTAATAAGATATTTTTTCGTTTTACATTGTATTCCATACTGCACCGTGTAACTTTATTATATGAAGCAACTGTAAAGCGAAAAGAAATCGTATATCCTACTTCTTGTCCAAGAATACCCTCGATCTGGCCAATAGTGCTGATACGGCATGGAAACCACCTTTCATCCTACCCAGTACACCAGAATGATAGCTCCCGAATGAGAGGGCTCAGCCAACAAGGCGAATTACCAGAAACGCCGGGAGTCGAAACCTTTGGCTGCCACCTCCAGGAGACGATAGGCAGCCTCCAAGAATACTTCCGTCATAAAAAGACATGCGAGGTCGCCCACCGAGGCCTAAGAGAGCAGCCTCGCTTTCATTCTAATTCCTAAAGCAAACTGCACTACCACCGATAACGATCCCTTACCCCACTACCTAGGAGATGACATTCACAAGCTGGAAATATTTCAAAGCATGAGACCGAATGGTGAGAGGAACGGACGAGATGAGGGATGTTTAGATTAGATCCGAAGAGACAAGAAATCTAATTCCTAGGATCAAAGAACTCCTTCGTCAAGCCAAAAGACATTCCCTCCCTTCACCCTTCAAAGAGATTCTCCTGAGAATAAGATTTTTTCATGTTGTTTTCTGTTGTTTAACTTTGATTTATTGCGTTTATTCCATTTCTCATATTTTGTCTCGTGTATGATTTCTATGTCATGATTATGAACTTATCATTAATTTCTTGCTTTGAAAGTTTATGGTAATTTTGTTATCCTTTAATAACTCACTGTGTTTATATATATTTCCTACTATTTATTTTTTTCATCTTGGATTTTGTAACTAATTATGGGGGGATTGAAAACATAAAATAACTAAGTCTATGGTAAACAAATCTCTTGCATATGGTGTAAAACGTTTCTAGCAGACAGATCACTACTTGTGGCTTTGCTAGGTCAAAGTATAACTCATTGAGTAATAATTAGATACATCTTTTCAGTGAAGTTCTCAGAGATACAACGTAGAAGGTAAAATTAATCAAAATATTAATAATAACACCATTTACAAAGTACACATATTAACACATCATAGTTGCTCCTGTTGACTTATTCTGGCTTAAAACATAAACATAACTTCAAAGAAAGATATAAAGTATCATCAGGGATGCTCTAAGAATCCAAACACAACTATGGGAAGGGTCGGAAATGTTATACCAGCATCCCAGTAACAAACGCAATTTGCCCCAAACGCTCTTTAACCTGTGTACTGACACACAGCAGCAACTCTAATAGATATGACATGGCTCTAACATCACTTACCGGCAGTCTTAATTAAGAATGCATAGGTGAATGTATGCGTCCAGCCAATATGTGTGTGTGTGAGAGAGAGAGAGAGAGAGAGACAGGCAGAGACAGAAAGAGAGAGAGTTAGAGAGAGAGAGATGGGGATGGATGGAGGGATGGGTAGGACTCTGTGGATCATTGTTCTCCCATAAATCCTCAGTAAATCACAACGGCATTGCCTTGCACATTACACCAGCAATAAATAAATTTAAATACGTTATTAACTCCATTCTATGCGTATAATTTTAGTACTGTTAATAATAATATTATTTCACTATTTACGTAAACATGTTTTATGTAATTACAATTACAAAAGTACATAATTTTTACATAAAACGTTAATACACAATGAAAACTTTAAAGAACATGAAAAATACGTTGTCTAGCCATTGTCCAACCAGGAAGAATGTTTTTCATGGCACCATTACCCTCCAGTAGGTGATTAATCAGGTTTCATGCAAGGTTTGTACCCGAAAACATGTCCTAACATTCCACTAGACCCTGTGAAAGCATCGATGATAAGCTCATAATTATTTTTATGAAGAATTAAGCTTGGGTCTTCCTCAAATAACCACAGTCATATTTCGTACAACCTGACTGACTGACTTTGGTCCCCCGGTGTTGTCCTGGTCCGGGTATTTTCCAGTTGGTGAAAATACCCGGTAGTATTTTCACCAGTTGGTGAAAATACTACTTAAAATACATGAAGCCTAAGAAAGACTGTATATAGTAAATATACGTTTCTCTGGTTGACACGAGAAGTAAAAAATATACGCGCATTAGATAAATACGCACAGTAGATAAATAGAGCTTTCTCTGAATCATTAACAGTTAATCAAAATTCGTAAATTTATAAAAGTCGTGGCAAGAGTGTAATTAAAATATTTCTTATTAAATATTGTAGAAGATTCCTCGAATGCAGATCATTAATAGGTAGAATTTATTATAACCTTAAATTTTATATACATATGTACATATCAAACTAAATACTGAAGAGGTAGCAACAATGGTGTTCAGTTCCTGGAACTACAAATATGTAAATACTCCAAACTTACTCATATCGATGCACATATGCACGTATGTAAATATACATATATAAAAATATAGAGACAGCTGAATTACAGAATAGTGAAATATGAAGAGAAAGTAAAGAAATTTTTAATAGGTCTAATAAGAAAAAACTAACACCTGACTGGATAGTACCTTGAGTCTCAAAAATGTGCGGATAAGTCATGTTATCCACTTTTTAGGAGTTCAATTCAGCAATCAACATATGTGCACTTTTGTGCGAACTGTTTTCTAGTGCGCTGCAGATTTAGCAAAAGCTGTTGACACAGACTACCCGAGTTAATATCTCAGGCACACCAGTGTCTCATGCAAAAAAAAATCCACATAACTGTGAAGTGACATTCCTAACTGTAGAAAAGCAATGTCAGGTCACTTAAAATGACGAAGTATTACGCTTCCTTAACTCTCAGTACCTCATTCATGATGGACTTCCGGTGCTCATCCACCTAGATCACCCCACGAACATACTCAACCCGCGTTTCTGCAGAAAGATTGGCCAATTATGCTGACAGAAAACGAAAGTCTAGTTCGCTGGGCTGGCCTGGATAAAAGTACCCTAGGTACCTGAAGAAGCTTCTTTAGTCTTGTCGTTCCCCAGTCCAAATGAGTAAATTCATGTTTTCTGGCTAATCTTAAGTCACGCCTTCTCTCGATGTCCTCTGAGATGTAACTGACGAGTTAGCGTTTGTTAACTGATTTTATTCTAACTAATAGTACATTAAATCTAATCCTACCTATTTTAGGATCTAAAACTGTGTTAATATTATCAATGGTTAGTTACTACCGTTTGTAACTACGTAAACCTTCCTAGAAAGGTAAATAATTATTATTATGTACAGTTGCTAACTGTGTGTTAAGGGCTCGTAAAGCTTATAAACTATGAAATGTTTCGTGGAATAGGTTTCGCAATATAGAAGCATAGAAAACAGCACGTATCTTGTTTATGCTTTCAAAAAGTGACATGGAACACCCTATAAAGTAAAGACTGGTTTCATTGATAGTTGTTGTTGTTGTAAATTTATTGAAAGAAAACACGAGAGTATAATACTATCACATTCACACAGAGAATTATAGCTTCCTAAAAGGTAAACAAGTTGATTGAGCGTCTGCACTTTCATGTTTATCAAATTTGCTAAGTTATTATGAGAGAATTACAAAAGTTGTGCAAGAAAGAAATGGATGGGCAGATTGCATTTACCCTGACATTTAGAAAAGTTTTGATAGGGTTCCCGATGAAATAATTATTTGGAAACTAAAAAATATTGATGGAGTTAAAGATAAATAATCACAATGGATGAAAGACTTTTAGGAGGGTGCTAGCGAAATAATTTTTTTATAATTTTGGTCCAATTTCAATTAATTTTTTACAGTGATTTAAGCAGCATTTGAAACCAACACACTGTTTGTAGTGACTTTTCGCCTTAAAAGACAGAAAAAAATAAATAGTGCCCTATTCTATAGGGCATAAAACACTCCTTTTTCTACAATATTGGTAAGATGTATAATGATCAAGTTGGCATCAGATGAAAGATAAGGTCTAGATAATCATGGTACTAACCCCGTTTGAGCAAAATGTCAATAGATTGCATAATAAAAAATGTTGAGTTTTATTATTTTTTTTAAGATTTTTTTTTTTTTTTGGAGGGGGAGAAAAAAATCACTAAAAACAAAGCGGCAAAAAATATCGCAAATCGCCTTTACATGCTAGTAGAACCATCATTACTCAATAATGTGTGCAAAAATCGTTACACTCCTATAAACACTTTTCTTTAATAATGGAAAATATTGTCAATATCTTATTCCCGAGTTATATATTATGTTTTCTGTAAAAACTCTACGGTCATGGCGCGCCACATTTCAGTAAGTTGCTCGCCTCAATACATGTTGACAGCCCTCAGGTGACTGAGTTCTTATCTCTTCCTGAATTTGAATGGAGTCCTCAGAGAAGTTACAATGTAGTGTATTTAGAATGAAACAATCCTAAAAATAGTAATTTTTTAAGGGATAAAAAACACGAATTGCCATCATGTCTTTTTGATGACAGCAAGAACAAAAAAAATAAATTGTTTTGGAAACACATACTTAGAAATATCATAGAAACAAGCTAATTACATCAACGTGCTGTCAGAATTATGCACTATTTTTCGATAGGAAAACATTTTTTCCATAATTTTTAAATTTTCCTTTTTTATCGCTCCTAAAAAAATCGCACCCTCCTTTAAGAGGAAAATGCATACAGTTATAAAAGGAAAAATGACTAATAGTGATTCTAACATATATAAGTGATTTACCAGAAGGAATAAGAACTGAATAAATTTGTTTCCAGAGGCTACAAAAATGTAAGATTAATGATGACAAATCAATGCAAATCCTTACAACAGGATCTGGATATTTTGAACACGTGGAATTTGATGTAGATATATTCCATGTAATAGAAATGGCAGAAAGTGAAAGGACGCCACCAGAAGAATATATCCTTAATATAGCCAAATTTTCAAGTTTTTATATTCAACCCCAACCTTTATATTATCCCTTGTACCTGTCTACCCTCTTACTATCATATTATAACCAAGACATTACCATTGTTATTTTTTTACTATTATTCTTTTGGTACTTTAATTGTGAATTTTATTTTGTCAATTTAAATCTAGTTATAATCTTGATCTTGTCAACAACCTATACCAGACTCTAGTGCAATTGCAAGTACCATTTCAAATTGTATTTTTATATTATAAGTTTATATTATAATTCCTACCATCTGTCCATTTAACTTTGCTTACCATTACTTAATTTTAGTCCCTTATATATTTTCTCCTTTATTTTAGCTTTATATAACTATCCTAGTTTATATATTCACAACTGTTAAAATAATCAAGGTGCTATTCTTAGGTGCTAAAGTAGAATAAGTTCACAATTTTGCCATTATATTCCAAAGCTCATTTATTTGATTACCACTTTATTGTTCACCACAACCTATATTAGTCCCTTTTATATTATAATTTTTTACTATAATTCTAACTTTAAAAAATTACCTTTATAGTACTACCTACTACCATACTCCCAAGCTCCACTATTTGATCATCACTTTATTTGTATTAGTCCCTTAGCTCATTATTTTACATTTGTTAAATAATCCAGGTGCTATTTTTTAGCTTAAGACTATTTACTTTGTTTTATACTTAATTCAAACTATAGATTCACTACAAATCTTATGATTACAAGCATTGATCCTGATACCAACCTCTTATTTAATGACTTAAATGAATCAAACAGTTACTGTAATTACTACACTGCAGAACAATCAAAGGCACTTCTCAGTGCCAACAACAACATAACTATCTTTAACTACAATATCAGATCTTTAAGCAAGCATTACGATGACCTCATAGCATTACTAAATTCCTTACATGCCAATATGTCCATCATTACACTAACTGAAACCTGGCTAAAGCCTGATAGTACAGATGTCTATGCCATTCCTGGTTACACAGCCATACACAACTGTAGGCCAGACCAACAAGGGGGTGGCACAGCCATATACTACTCAGACCAACTACAATGTATCACTAATACTTGCACAAGGGATGAATATGGGGAATATATAATAGCTAAATTCAAATCCAAGTACCTACAAAAACCTCTCACATTGATAAACATCTACAGAGTTCCACAGTCAAACATTAGCCAATTTAGTCAAAATCTAGGAAGTATGATAACTGATGCACGCATGAACAAAGATCACTTACTACTCTCAGGTGACTTCAATATAAATCTCCTGCAAGACCAGGACCCACACGTTACTGAATTCACAAACACAATGAGTAACTGTATGTTACTACCAACAGTAACAAAACCTACAAGAGTTACAGAGACTAGTGTTTCCCTACTTGACCACATCTGGACCAACACCATATCCCCTTTAAAATCAGGCATAATTACAGATAATACCACAGACCACTACCCTACTTTCCTCATAACAACTCTTGGTAAACTACCCCAAGACACTACTAAAGTCACCTTCAGACTTCACAATGAGGCAGACTCGGTACCAACATCGCCGTCACCATACCTGATATAAATGACTATAATTTCTTGTAGAAACGTCGTAGAACATTCATTCTGGTACCATTGTGTTGCCAAAGAGTTGAGCTATTTTGCAGTATATATAACTCAATTTCCATATTTTTTCGATTTTTCGGTGAGCAAATTTGCACTGAGCAGTAGCAAACATTGATTGGCACACTATACATACAGATATTGACGAATGTATTAATAATTTTCTAAAAAAAACCCAATACCTCTATAACAAGCACTGCCCTAAAAAAACTAAACAGATGACAGCAAAGAGACTGAACAGTCCTTGGCTAACACCCAGCATTCTCAAATCCATAAATACAAAACACCAATATGAAAAACAGTACAGAATGGGTCACATAACCAGAGACCAAACAAAACGTTACTCGTCAATCCTAACCAGCCTGATAAGAAGGGCAAAAAAATTGTATTATGAGAACAGATTATCCAACTTACGAGGTGATATAAAAAAGACCTGGAAAACCCTATCAGAAATTCTGGGAACAAAAAAGATATCACGAAATAGCGAAATAAAATTAGCAAAATCAGATGAACCCCAACTCCCACCAACAGAAACAGCAAACAGACTCAATGATTTCTTCTCCACTATAGGACAAAACCTTGCCAATAAAATCCCAAGCTCAGATACCCCACCAAATGACTACCTCACCGGCAACTACCCGAACACACTGTTCCTAGCTCCGACTAACCCGCCATACGAAGTCTCCCTTATTATCAACGCACTAAAAAGATTGATGGACAAGGAGGTTGAGGGACAGGAGATTTGTGTGGCGAAATACCTTACCACCACTGTTATATACAAAAATTATCAACGCACTGTCACAAGTGCTATCACCAATCATTGCAACACTCTTTAACAAATCCATTGAATCCTCCACCTTCCCTACAGTACTCAAAATAGCAAGGGTCACCCCGATCCACAAAGGAGGAGACCAAACAGAGTTGAATAACTATAGGCCAATATCCAACTTACACCCTCTCTCAAAAATCTTCGAAAAATTAATTCATAAACGAATCTACTCCTACCTTATCTCCCAAAACATACTCAACCCCTGCCAATTTGGATTCAGGCCTAATAAAAATACTAATGATGCTATTATACACATGCTAGAACATATATACACTGCAATAGAGAAAAAAGAAGTCCCACTGGGGATCTTCATTGACTTACGTAAAGCTTTTGATACAGTTGACCATGACTTGCTCCACGTAAAATTGTCACACTATGGTATAAGAGGGCACTCCCTCAACTACCTCAAGTCATACCTCAGCAACAGAAGCCAATATGTGTACGCAAATGGGGCAAACTCTTCTGCGCAACCAATTACAGTTGGTGTCCCACAGGGAAGTGTCCTTGGCCCTCTTCTCTTTCTCCTATACATAAATGACCTTCCAAATGCTTCGCAATTACTCAAACCCACACTATTTGCAGATGACACTACATACGTCTTCTCTCACCCGAGCCCAGTCACGCTAGCCAATACTGTAAATACCGAATTACAGAAAATATCTACCTGGATGAGGACTAACAAACTTACACTAAACATTGACAAAACCTACTTCATTCAGTTTGGTAACAGAGCTACAGATGTCCCTCTTAACATAATGATAAACGGATCACCTATCACAAAACTAACAGAGGGAAAATTCTTAGGAATCCACCTTGATAATAGACTCAAATTTCATACACATATACAACAAATTTCTAAGAAAATTTCCAAGACTGTAGGCATACTATCGAAGATACGGTACTATGTTCCACAGTCAGCCCTCCTGGCCCTATATCACTCTCTTATTTACCCCTATCTCACCTATGGAATTTGTGCATGGGGCTCAACAACAATTAACCATCTCAGACCACTAATTACCCAACAAAAGGCTGCAGTTAGAATGATAACAAATTCTCACTACAGGCAGCACACTCCACCAATATTCAATACACTAAACCTACTCACCATACAAAACATCCATACTTATTACTGCACCTATTACATACATAGAACACTTAACTCTGATATTAACCCTCCCCTCAAACATCTCCTTGCCAACCTCAACAGAACACATGACCATAACACAAGGCACAGATCACTCTTTGATGTTCCTCGTGTCCATCTCACACTATGCAAAAACTCAATGCACATAAAAGGCCCTAAAATCTGGAATTCATTACCTGTAAATATAAAAGAAACACTACCTGTTTATAAATTCAAGTCTCTTCTCAAAGATCACTTACTCACCCAAAACCAAATAAATACTGAATAACTGAACCTTATAAATTGTATATCTTAAATGTTTCTCACAATTATATCACATAAATGTTAAACCTAAAACCCAATCTAACTTTATTATTTTTTAAATACACTACCTAACAGAATCACTACCTAACTGAATGCAACCCATATGACCTGTCTTTGTAATACTCACTTGTGCTTTATAGTTATCTGTTTACATTAATGTTTTATCACTGATTTCATCATTGCTTAGTAGCAGCGCTGTATAGTCTTAATTATAATAATAATAATAATCATTGTTAGTTAATCTTAAGTTAAGCCAGCCCGTAATGCTATGCATAGTATAAGTGGCTTTGGCATACTGCTCTTATCTGTATTTTTTTTGTACCTCTGTATGTGTGCACAAATTGGAAATAAATAAATAAATAAATAAATAAAGGAATCTAAGCTTCTGAAATGTACTTCCCTCCAGACGTATTATGCTCACTTAATGTAGTGCAATATGGTTAGCTGTCATCTTTTTATAGTGTGTGTGCCTTTAGCTGCCTGTGAGTGATCACTCTATCATTCCTTTGTGAACGAGGTAACAGGTTAGGCTGACTGGCTGCGACCCCGACAATAGAGTAACTGTTAGGTGAATGTTTTTTCTTGTTACAAAGGCAGTGTGTAAATGTATCCATAGGTGTTTCACAACTCCAAAAGCATACGAGACAGTACACAACAGTGTGTAAAAACAACCATAGACATAAATGCAATCATAGACACAAATGAAGATTCATAGCAGAAGCAGGGCTAACCACAGAGCACACTCGCTTCTACTGTATGTACTCAGATCCGCAGACAGCACTCTTCTACACACACACACACACACACACACACACACACACACACACACACACACACACACACACATACACAAGAAGGAAAGATAGGTCCCAAATCAGTATAAAAGCTAGGGGGAATAAATGATACAAACCTTCCTGAAAGTGAAGGTTGTGAGGGAGAGCATACTGTAGGTATGAGCATTTCGCCCGAGATGCACATCAACCTACAATAACCGTTGCAGGAAACGCGAGGCTGGCAAATTTAAAGGATGTGTTCAGGAGCTTCAACAAGCAAGCATTCTGGACCTTACACATGATATTTGCCAAAGCGAACTTGGAGTATTCGGTGCTAGTACAAAACCCACATCTGTTAAAGCATGTAAAGCTGGAAAAAGTGCAAAGGTTTGCAATAAAGCTAGTCCCAGAAGTGTGGGGTATGAACTACGAGGACAGGTTTGAAGAGTAAAACTTGAGAACACTAGAGAACAAATGGACGAAAATATGATTTAGACGTGTAGAAGAGGAACTGAGTGTGGACAGGGAGACTCAGTTTGAGAGGCAGATGTCAGGTACACAAGGTCACAGCTGGAAGTTACAAGCACATATAAGTAACAGGGATATCAGGAAATACTTCTTTAACCTTAGAGTGGTCAGGAAGTAGAACGACTTAGACAGGAAAGTGGTAAAAAGAAAATCGAATTACGACCTTAAAGGTATGATAAGAGTACACGTAGCCAGGAGCGCGTTGAAACCATTAGCGGTTTGCAGAGAGGTGGAGCCAGGAGAAGAGATTAATCCCCTGCAACCTAATTTAGGTGACGACAATTAGGTGAGTACGCACACACACACACACACACACACACACACACACACACACACACACACACACACACGGCTCCCTGCCAGGACCCCCCCCAACTCACAAACCCCACAGAATACAGAGTTGGAGAGGAAATTGAAGGTATGATACACCAACGCTGATGGTATAATGAATAAGGGGGACCAAAGACTACAAACCTCACTCAAGGAAAAGGATCTTGGTGTTTATATAATACCGATCACATCTCCTAAGGCGCACACCAAGCAAATAACTGCTGCAGCATATGGGCGACTAGAGAACTTAAGAACAGCATTCCTAGATCTCAGTAAGGAGTCGTTCCTGACCCTCTATGCCGCATATATCAGGCCTATATTGGACTATGCAGCTCCAGTTTGGAACTCTCACCTTGACAAACACGTCAGGAAACTAGAGAAAATGGAAAGGTTCGCAACGAAACTAGTCGCCGAGTTAACGGGTATGTCTTACGACGAGAGGTTAAGAGAACTCGACCTGACGACACTGGAGGACAGGAGGGACAGGGGAGGACGTGATAACGAAGTATAAAATTCTGAGAGGAATCGACAAGGTGGACAGACAGGATGTTGCAGAGAAAGGATACAAGAACAAGAGGTCACAATTGGAAGTTGAAGGCTCAGATGAGTCACAGGAATGTTAGGAAGTATTTCTTCAGCCATAAAGTTGTCAGGAAGTGGAATAGTCTAGAAGGTGAGGTAGTGGTGAGAGGAGCCATGCATAGCTTTAAGAGGTATGATAAACACACACACACACACACACACACACACACCATACTTCCAAGATTGGCTAATAGAAAAATGGAGTCATGGTCATGATATTTAAAGTCAGAAAAATATGAATGTATAAATAAGGAAAATTTGTCAGAATCTGCAACACAAAAAAAAAAAGCCACAGTTATACATAGAGAATAAATAGATCCTATAGGATACGCGAAAAAAATTCGTTAATGTAGTGATTAATGATTTCTGTAGTATTTTTTATATCAATGTTAATACAAGTATACATAGGAAGTAGGTTGGTAAACAGGAACCGCCCAGAGAAGGACTACCGTCCTGCCGAGAGTAATATGGAAATCTATAATTGTTTTGAATGATGGTAGGATTGCGGGTGTGTTTTGTGTCTCATAAAACATGAATGATTTCAGGTACGTCTTGATACTTTTACTTTCACTTAGGTTATAAAACTCATGCATATACATGGACAGTGTAGTAAAGAAAGTGAATGCCAGACTGAAGTTCCTGTATAGACAAGCACAGTGTCTACCTACTGAGGCTCGCAGGACCCTATGTCTAGCCCTTATACAATGCCATATGGATTACGCTTGCTCTTCATGGTACTCTGCCTTGACAAAAAAACTGAAAGATAGACTGCAAATCACCCAGAACAAAATCGTAAGATTCATCCTGGGGCTGGGACCAAGAGAACATGTAGGCCAGGATGAATTACAGCAGTTGGATATGCTGAATGTTGAAGACAGAGTAAAACAACTGAAGCTAAATCATGTTTATAAAATTGCTCACAAACAGTGTCCAGAATATCTTGCTGTCAATTTTGTCAAGGTTGGGAACCAAAGCAATCATAGTACTAGGGGGAGAGAGCACAACTTTGTAGTACCCACAGTCATTGGCCAGGCGTCAAACACCTTTTATTGTACAGCAATAAAGGAATGGAACAGACTACCCGCACATGTCAAAGCCAGTCATAGCATGAACCAGTTCAAGAAGAGTGCCAAAAGGTGTCTGATGAATGTAGCTACAGAAAGGGAGGGGAATGATTTTCTATTTTTTAGCTAACATACGTGTAAATTTTACCTTATTCCTAGTAATGACCCTCGTATTGTAGATAGTCTTAATGACCCTCGTGTAGTAGATAGTCTTTTTAGTATGATAATAAGATGTTATCTTCATTGTAGAATAATAAGAAAATATTATAACCTTTAGATTATAATAATAAGGTAAAAGGACCCCAATGGAAATAAGTCACTCTGTCTGACTTTTTTGGGTTATCCTAGGTTCTCTACACATATGCTGCTATGTATGATAATTCTATGTAACTGTATTTGTGTATACCTGAATAAACTTACTTACTTACTTACTTACTTACACACACACACACACACACACACACACACACACACACAGTTAAACACAAGAGATTAGTGCAAAAGCTGGAGGACCAGACACGGGTAACAGGAAAGGCACCACAATGGATCAGGGAATACCTGTCAGGAAGACAACAGCGAGTCATGGTACGTGGCGAGGTGTCAGAATGGGCGCCTGCGACGAGTGGGGTTCCACGGGGGTCAGTCCTAGTACCGGTGCTGCTCCAGGTATTTGTGAATGGCCTACAACCTGTCCAGATCCCTTTGGAGTTCAACACCACCAAGTGCAAAGTCATGAAGATTGGGGAAAGGCAAAGGAGACCGCACACGGAGTATAGTCTAGGGGGGCCAGAGACTACAAACCTCACTCAAGGAAAAGGGTCTTTGGGTGAGTATAACACCAGGCACATCTCCTGAGGCGCACGTCAACCAAATAACTGGTGAAGTATACGGGGGCCTAGCAAACCTAAGAACAGTATTCCGACATCTTAATAAGGAGTCGTTCAGGACCCTGTACACTGTGTACGTTAGGCCCATACTAGAGTATGCAGCACTAGTTTGGAACCCACACCTTGCCAAGCATGTAAGGAAACTAAAGAAAGTGCAGAGATTTGCAACAAGACTAGTCCCGGAGCTAAGGGATATATGCGAGGAGAAGTTAAGAGAAATTAACCTGAAGACACTGGAAGACAGGAGAGATAGAGATGATATGATAACGACATATAAAATGCTGAGAGGAATCGACAAAGTGGACAGAGACAGAATGTTCCAGTAATGGAACACAGCAACAAGGAGTCATAGTTGGAAATTGAAGACTCAGATGAATCACAGGGATGTTAGGAAGTATTTCTTCAGTCACAGAATTGTCAGGAAGTGGAATAATTTGGGAAGTGATGAAGTGGAGGCAGGATCCATACATAGCTTTAACAAGAGGTATGATAAAGCTCATGGAGCAGGAAGAGTGTCCTAGTAGTGACCAGTGAAAAGGCGGGGCCAGGAGCTATAATTCGACCCCTGTAATTACAACTGGATGAATACAGCTAGGTGAGTACATACAAACGCACACGCACACACACACACGTGTGTGTGTGTGTGTGTATATATATATATATATATATATATATATATATATATATATATATATATATATATATATAAATGTATATATATATATATATATATATATATATATATATATATATATATATATATATATATATATATATATATATATATATATATATATATATGTCGTGCCGAATATGTAAAACTGGTCAATTAGCAAGAACTCATTTAAAATTAAGTCCTTTCTAAAATTTTCTCTTATAAGTTTAAAGATATATTTTTTTCATTAATGTTAATGTAAAAATTTTTAATTTTGCATCAAAAGAATCTTAAAAACTTACCTAACCTTATTATAACAAGATCAATTTATTTTAGCCTAACCCAACTAAATATATTTTAGATTTGTTTACAATAATTTAATACTAAACAAGCACAGTGAAATATATTTTTTTCGTTAGGTTCAGAATGATTTTGGCGAAATTATTGCATACACAAATTTTCACTTGTCCTATATGGCAAGATGAACGTTGCTATTTAAGCCAAGATCGCAAGTTCTGCCTATTCGGCACGACATATATATATACTTTTGGGTTTTCTTCTATTTTTAAGTAGTTTTTGTTCTTCTTTATTTCCTTTTATCTCCACGGGAAAATGGAACAGAATTCTTCCTCAGTAAGTTGTGTATGACGTAATAAGCGACTAATATGTTGATAGCAAGGGGTTAGTAACTCCCTTCTCCTGTATACATTAATAAATTTAAAAGAATAAACTTTCATTTTCCGTTTTAGGTGACCCTCCATCGGTGGGATACGGCCGATATGTTGAAAAAAATAGCGTTAATAACGACTTGTTTCATCTGTTAAGCAGAAGTAATGGATATATGTATATGAGGTGACCATTCCCTTCGCCTCCTAGGAGTAAGTTTGAGGTGATCAGTCCCACGAAACTGAAGTGTATTCGGTTCCATAACTTCAGATAATAACAACCTCCTGAGATGGCCAAACATTTCGAGATAAAAATATTAAATTACTGAACATGTGTCTTACTCAAGCGCTGCAGTGAACCTAAAGTTTGTGCAAGAAAGGTATAAAATACCGACAATATGAAAGTTAAGACATATGTGCAACTTCTGGATATCTTCATTGTAGACGTTTCGCCATCCAGTGGCTTTATCAATACAGATTCTAGGACATAATTAGAAGACAGTAGAACTATATACAAAAGAGGAGGTAATCAGTCCCTCAGCCTTGGAGTTAGTGTTCACAGCATCGTGGCGATGTAACTACTACAACTAACCCATCCCTTTGGGTAGGACCTACTTCCACTGGGGAATCCCGCCTACCAGTGACTATGTCCTCATCTGCTACACGTCCCTATCCACTGACGCCTAAATAACCGCCAGCCTCCTTGCCTTTGCTCCAGATTCTCCACCACCACGATGCTGTGAACACTAACTCCAAGGCTGAGGGACTGATTACCTCATCTTTTGTATATAGTTCTTTTGTCTTCTAATTATGTCTTTTAATCTATATCGATAAAGCCACTGGATGGCGAAACGTCTACAATAAAGATATCCAGAAGTAGCACATGTGTCTTAACTTTCAACCTGAAGTTTGGTTAATTAGTACTGCAACTTAGAAATTAATTAAAATAGATCTAATGAACATGTTACTAAAAATACGACACCGAAAACATAGTTGTGTTGCTGAAGAAACAAGTACGTAACTGTAAATCTTTCTCTCTCTCTCTCTCTCTCTCTCTCTCTCTCTCTCTCTCTCTCTCTCTCTCTCTCTCTCTCTCTCTCTCTCTCTCTCTCTCTCTCTCTCGGTTCTAGTTATAAAAACATGAGGGAGGGATATGATTACTGTCTTAGAAGTGATGCGGAAGCATACGATCATATACACGCACACGCACACACATACACACACAGACACACACACACAGACACACACACAGACACACATAGATAGTTCAGAGGCAGTACATGTTCAAAGACACTGAGGGGTGAGAGGCAGCATAAGATCACACGCTAAGGGGTGAGAAACAGCATAATATATAAACAGAAGATTGAGACGCACCATATGATCACACACTGAAAGAAGAGATACAGTATAAGATCACACACTGAGGGAATGAGAGGAAGTATATGATCACTCACTGATCTTAAAAGAACACTAAAAAACACAAACTGAAGGGTGAGAGGCAGCATATGATCAAACACCGAGGGAAGAGAAGTATGTAATGATTCACTGAGAAGTGAGAGGCACTATACCACCATTCACTGAGAGAAAAAGTGAGGTAGTATAGGATGGGGAGAGTCAGTATATGATTAATTACTGAGGGGTGAGAGGCAGTATATGATCACTCATAGAGTAAGGAGAGACGTAGTGCATGATCACACAATGAGAGGTGAGAGGCAGTATATGATCACACACTGAGAGGTGAGAGGCAGTATATGATCACACACTGAGAGGTGAGACGCAGTATATGAGCACTCACTGAGGGGTGAGACGCAGTATATGATCACACACTAAGAGGTAAGAGGCAGTATATGATCACACACTGAGAGGTGAGAGGCAGTATATGATCACACACTGAGAGGTGAGACGCAGTATATGAGCACTCACTGAGGGTTGAGACGCAGTATATGATCACTCACTGAGAGGTGAGACGCAGTATATGATCACTCACTGAGAGGTGAGACGCAGTATATGATCACTCACTGAGAGGTGAGACGCAGTATATGATCACTCACTGAGAGGTGAGACGCAGTATATGATCACACACTGAGAGGTGAGAGGCAGTATATGATCACACACTGAGAGGTGAGACGCAGTATATGAGCACTTACTGAGGGTTGAGACGCCGTATATGATCACACACTGAGAGGTGAGACGCCGTATATGATCACACACTGAGAGGTGAGAGGCAGTATATGATCACTCACTGAGGGGTGAGAGGCAGTATATGATCACACACTGAGAGGTGAGACGCAGTATATGAGCACTTACTGAGGGTTGAGACGCCGTATATGATCACACACTGAGAGGTGAGACGCCGTATATGATCACACACTGAGAGGTGAGAGGCAGTATATGATCACTCACTGAGGGGTGAGAGGCAGTATATGATCACTCACTGAGGGGTGAGAGGCAGTATATGATCACTCACTGAGGGTTGAAACGCCGTATATGATCACTCACTGAGGGGTGAGAGGCAGTATATGATCACTCACTGAGGGTTGAGACGCCGTATATGATCACTCACTGAGGGGTGAGAGGCAGTATATGATCACACACTGAGAGGTGAGACGCAGTATATGATCACTCACTGAGGGGTGAGAGGCAGTATATGATCACTCACTGAGTGTTGAGACGCCGTATATGATCACTCACTGAGGGGTGAGAGGCAGTATATGATCACACACTGAAGAGTCAGAAGGAGCTTTTGATCACTCAGTGGATGAACGGCAGTAGATAGTCACTTACTGAGCGGTGAGAGGCAGCATATGATTACTCACGGAAGGGTAAGAGGCAGCACATGATTACTCACGGAAGGGTAAGAGGCAGTACATGATTACTCACGGAAGGGTAAGAGGCAGTACATGATTACTCACGGAAGGGTAAGAGGCAGCACATGATTACTCACGGAAGGGTAAGAGGCAGCACATGATTACTCACCGAAGGGTAAGAGGCAGTACATGATTACTCACGGAAGGGTAAGAGGCAGCACATGATTACTCACGGAAGGGTAAGAGGCAGCACATGATTACTCACCGAAGGGTAAGAGGCAGTACATGATTACTCACGGAAGGGTAAGAGGCAGTACATGATTACTCACGGAAGGGTAAGAGGCAGCACATGATTACTCACGGAAGGGTAAGAGGCAGCACATGATTACTCACCGAAGGGTAAGAGGCAGCACATGATTACTCACGGAAGGGTAAGAGGCAGCACATGATTACTCACGGAAGGGTAAGAGGCAGTACATGATTACTCACGGAAGGGTAAGAGGCAGTACATGATTACTCACGGAAGGGTAAGAGGCAGCACATGATTACTCACGGAAGGGTAAGAGGCAGCACATGATTACTCACCGAAGGGTAAGAGGCAGCACATGATTACTCACGGAAGGGTAAGAGGCAGCACATGATTACTCACGGAAGGGTAAGAGGCAGCACATGATTACTCACGGAAGGGTAAGAGGCAGCACATGATTACTCACGGAAGGGTAAGAGGCAGCATATGATCAGTGAATTACATAATTCTACGTACATAACATTATCAACAATGAAAAGTCTGTGCTTGTTCTCTCATTTCAAATAATTACAATATTTAAAAGCAAATATGTCTTAAGTTTCACTGTTTATATTTTGAAGAATAAAAAACAGAATGCCGTGTCAGAAACTATTTTTAAAAATACTAGGGTTAGGAGACCAGATTTTAGACGACGTTTTCGGCCCGTCTCCTGGAGTATTATCTTATTATAGTTGAGCCAGAAAACGGAGTTATGATCAGAAGACAAGTTGAAAAGAGAGAGCAGATAGTTAGATTTCTCAGGTTACGAGAACACCAGAAAGCAGAACAAGTGAATAGTCGAGTAGTAGTTGTAGTAGCAGTAGTAGAAGTAGTTGTTGTAACAGTAGTAGTAAAAGAAATAGTAGTAATAGTAGTAGTAGAAGCAGCAATAGTAGCAGCAGTAGTAGTAGTAGTGGTGGTGGTGGTGGTACTGGTAATAGCAACTGTGAAATAAGAATCAGAATACTTTAGTTTAACGATAAACGAGTCTAATAGCCAGAGGATGGTGGGTGTTATAATGATTTTGAATATTAGAGAGGTCAGGGGCACAATAGTTTTATCAATAGTGGAACTAAGAGTTAAAAATCCATTTCTTTTACTACTGCGACTACTACTCCAGCTACTACTACTACGACTACTACTCCAGCTACTACTACCACCACTTCCACTAATACTACTGTAACTGTTACCACTACTACTATTACTAATCTCCTGTACCTCTTTATTGCCGTTCTCATCACCTGACCTCTAATTTTTTTTTCCCTCAACTCTGTCTTCTGACTTGTTATCTGGTGCTCTTCCAATATTCTCGCTCAGCTGTGACTTGATAAATAACTCGAACGATGGATATTCATGAGATGTGTTCCCGTCTGATGTCAAGCTGCACCGCCAGAATATTAAAACGTCTAATTCTGAATAATCCAAAAGGAACAGAATATTTCCGCTACTGCAAATGTTTAAATGTTGATAAATTATTAGATTATTGATCGGTTAAGAGATGATCAGGCATACATGAGAAATTAAAACGCACGGTGAGGCGTGCGCCGAGCATCTTAAACTTCATTCGTCGTTCGTCACACAATTATTTGGCATGCCCTCTCAACCTGTTAACTAGCATTTTAGAGTCTTGCAGTTCTGGGGCGCCACTGTTGTGATTATTGTCCAGTTCAACCCACCTGTCACGTTGAAAGTGACTACTCCAGTCAAGGTTACGTAACACCTGCACTCCGGGTTGGATGTTAGACTTGCACAAACACTGGTCGTCTCCACTCATGACTTAAGTGGCTCTTGGATGCATTTTTACATTCTCTTGTATCTTAATATATTATTAATGTACATCTTGTAAATAAGTGGTGGAGGAATACATGGGTAATAAATCTACCACCTGAGTTCATAAGAGTTGTTTTTGGTTTCGGAAGTATATGTTTGTACTGGTGAACCAGAACATACATCACGTAATTCTGTGCAACAGAGGCTGTCATGAGACACTACCTACGCTTCAGGTCACTAGTATATTCTAGACCTACCTTGTTCTGGTATCTACCTACCTGTAGTCTACCTGGAGAGTATTCCGGGGATCAGCGTACCCCTCGGCTCGGTCCACGACCAGGCCTCCCGGTGGATCAGGGCCTGACCAATTAGGCTGTTATTGCTGGCCGCATGTAGCCCAACTTGCGAACCACAACAGCCTGGCTGATCCGGCACCGACTTTAGGTATCTGTCCAGCTTCCTCTTGAAGACATCCAAGGGTCTATTGGTAATTCCCCTTATGGCTCGTGGAAGGCTCTTGAACAGTCTTGGGCCCAGGACACTTATGGTGTTTTCTCTTAGTGTTCTAATGGTGCCTCTATTTTTCATTGGGCGTATGTTGCATCGCCTGCAAAGTCTTTTGCTTTCGTAGGGATTGATTTCTGTGTGCAGATTAGGAACGAGTCCCTCTAGGATTTTCCAGGTGTAGATTATGATGCATCTCTCTCGCCTGCGCTCCAGTGAGTACAAGTCAAGTGTTTCTAAGCGTTCCCAGTAGTTAAAGTGTTTGATGGAACTCATATGTGCAGTAAAGGTTCTCCGTGCATTCTCTAGACCTGCCTCAAATGGAGCTGTTTGTGAACAGCAGTATTCCAGCCTAGAGAGAACAAGCTTTTTAAAAAGGATCATCATTGGCTTGGCACCTATTGTCTTGAATGTTCTCATTATCCATCCTATCATTTTCCTCGCAGATGTGAAGTGGCACTGTTATGATCCTTGAAAGTGAGATCCTCAGACAGTAGGTAGGGTGATGATACCAGATGCCACACAGTCAGGTGGTGGCCAGTAGGTAGGGTGATGATACCCAGGTGGTGGCCAGTAGGTAGGGTGATGATACCAGATGCCACACAGTCAGGTGGTGGCCAGTAGGTAGGGTGATGATACCAGATGCCACACAGTCAGGTGGTGGCCAGTAGGTAGGGTGATGATACCAGATGCCACACAGTCAGGTGGTGGCCAGTAGGTAGGGTGATGATACCAGATGCCACACAGTCAGGTGGTGGCCAGTAGGTAGGGTGATGATACCAGATGCCACACAGTCAGGTGGTGGCCAGTAGGTAGGGTGATGATACCAGATGCCACACAGTCAGGTGGTGGCCAGTAGGTAGGGTGATGATACCAGATGCCACACAGTCAGGTGGTGGCCAGTAGGTAGGGTGATGATACCAGATGCCACACAGTCAGGTGGTGGCCAGTAGGTAGGGTGATGATACCAGATGCCACACAGTCAGGTGGTGGCCAGTAGGTAGGTTGATGATACCAGATGCCACACAGTCAGGTGGTGGCCAGTAGGTAGGGTGATGATACCAGATGCCACACAGTCAGGTGGTGGCCAGTAGGTAGGGTGATGATACCAGATGCCACACAGTCAGGTGGTGGCCAGTAGGTAGGGTGATGATACCAGATGCCACACAGTCAGGTGGTGGCCAGTAGGTAGGGTGATGATACCAGATGCCACAGTCAGGTGGTGGCCAGTAGGTAGGGTGATGATACCAGATGCCACACAGTCAGGTGGTGGCCAGTAGGTAGGGTGATGATACCAGATGCCACACAGTCAGGTGGTGGCCAGTAGGTAGGTTGATGATACCAGATGCCACACAGTCAGGTGGTGGCCAGTAGGTAGGTTGATGATACCAGATGCCACACAGGAGTCAGTGTGAATAAACTTGAATTAAGTTGGATAGATACTGTTAGGAGGATACCATTGGAAGGATAATAACTGGCGTCAGAATAACACAAAGGCACAGTTCCGTGACTGGAAGAATACACAGATAACCCGCACATAGGAGAGAGGATCTTACGACGATGTTTCGGTCTGAATGGTCCAAGTCGGACCGAAACGTCGTCATAAGCTCCTCTCTCCTTAATGCGGGTTATTTGTGTGTAGTGTCAGAATAACTAGTGGTGGAAGGATGCAAGAGATGGAAGGATAACTAATGGTAGAAAGATAACTTCTAATGGAAAGATAGTTACTGGTGGAAGGATAACTACTGGTTGAACGATAGTTTCTGATGGAAGGATAACAACTGGAGGAATGATAAGTGTTTGTGCAATGATAGCTATGGGTGGAAGGCTAGCTACTGATATAAAGATAACTACTCGTAAATGTCAAACGATATAACTATTGCTTGATTGAAACTAGTGGAAAAATAACTTCTGGAGGAAGAATAACTAAAGATAGTAGAATATCTACGCGTGCAAGAATAACGAATTGTAGAATAATAACTACTGGTGGAAGGTTAACTACAGGTTGAAGTTAAGTTCCTGACTAAGGGACAACTACCAATTGAAGGATAAAAACTGGTCGAAGGATAACTTAATGAGGAATGATAACTGATACTCATTATATAAGTACTGGTAAAAAATAATGATACTGGTGGAAAGATAACTATTGATTTGTTGAAAATTACTGGTTAAAGAATAACAATAGTAAGGAATGATAACTGAAGGTGAAAGGATAACTACTTGTGGAAGAACAAATGCTGAAAATTTAGAAAGGCAATTTCTGATTGAATCGTAATTAGTGAAGAATTGACAGCCAATTAACAGTGGAGGTAAAACTGACATTTGAAAGGTCCCCATCGTTCAGAGGTCATCTCCCAATGACAGTGACGATTCCCTACAAGGGCAACGAGAGAGATGATCGTAGAGTGAGGAACATGATACGGTGATGACAACGGAATTATGATGAAGAGAGTGGACAGTGATAAGAGCAGAGGGTGATGACAGCAGAGTAAAGGAAATGATAGTAGAGGAGGAGGATTACAGTTGAGTGATAGTGATGACATGACTGTGATAACAGCAGAGTGATGGTGATGAAAGCAGAGTGATGGTCATGGCAGCAGAGTGACGGTGATGGCCACAGAGTAACGGTGTTGACAGCAGAGTGAAGGTGATGGCCACAGAGTGACGGTGTTGACAGCAGAGTGAAGGTGAAGACAACAGTGACAATGATGACAGCAGTCATGATAATAACAGTAGAGCGGGGGATGACAGAAGAGGGACACTGATGATAGCACTACCACTGTTACTTTTTAGATGTCTTTTATTCAACAACGAGTCTGCATTTTGTATACAAATGTTATTGGCATTAATTTTGCTGTTATTGGGAAGCTGGACCTCTGACAGTAGCAGCAAAAGCTCCAACATGGAACTTCATTCTTCGTTAAACAATTTCACGTTTGATTTTTTAAAAGAAATAGCACAATATACAAGTAATAAATAAGAAAAAAAAAGCACTCGTGATCAACGCAGGCATTAGTAATGTCTTACAAAAAATGAAAGAATTTTAATAATATTTAGCTGGGCACGGTGACCCTGAAGATACCAGCTGCCGACTTTACTGTAATGATACGAATATTCCTGGCCATTGAAAGTTTTAAAAACCATATCTCTCTACGAGCCCCGTGAGGGCGGGGAATGTGGCTAGGCCTAGGGACAGTTGGTCCCAAAGATGAGGGGGGTACTTGTACCTCCTCCCATGGGAGACTTACGTCTTGAGACACTCCCCAGATAGGGAGCCAAGGCCGGGCCACCACTACTTGGAAAAGACCCGGGTCGGGAGAGTACCGGCGAATAAAAAAGAAAGAAAAAAAAATATGTACATTCCAACTTTTCAGGTGGTAGGTAAGTTGATGACACCAGCTGCAACACAGAAATTATTGGGATTCAGCTTTGTACTAGTATTTAGAACGTTGTCAGAAGGATTGCTGTTAGTTGAGTGATAACTTTGGCTGAAAGTATAACTACTGGTGGATGGAAAAATACTGGAAAGGTAATTACCGGTGGAATCGTAATTACTGTTATAGGAGCTACTAAGAATTTAAATTAAGATACCCATGAAAGAATAGCTGCTAATGAAAGGGTAACTAATGTTGGAAGGTAATGACAGTAGAGTGAAGGTGATGACAATGAAGAGTCATAACAGCGGAGTGATGACAGTGTAGGGAGATAAGAGCAGAACGAAAGTGATAAGGGCAGTGTGAGGGGGGGTCTCACCTGCAGTGTGAAGGTGATGACAGCAGAGGGTTATGACAGAAGGGTCAGAGTAATGAATACTTAATGAGGGTGATAACAGCAGAATAAGAGTGATGACAGCAGAATGAGGGTTATGGCAGCAGAACGTTGGTTATGACAGCAGAGAGATGGCACTAGAGAGGTGGTGACAGCACAGTGACAGTGATGACAGAAGAGTGAAGGTGTGAGGGTGTCTTAGTCTTTTATTTAAAGATCTATTTCTTTTGTATACACTTGCTACCAGCATTAATTTTGTTGTCACTAGTGGGCTGGTTACTGACAAAAGCAACAAAAGCTCCATCACTGACTGTAAATCTTCCTTAAAAACTTCTACTCTTCTAAGCTTTTAATTATTTTTTGGTAAATATGCAAGTGCTAAATAAGAAGAAAAAAACAGAACTCTGTATCAGTGCATCAACAACTTCTTACAAAAAAAAAAGGAAGAAGTTAACTTGATATGAGCTTGTCAAGGTTATCTTGGCGTCACCAGCAGTCGACCTCACTGTCAGGATAGCAGCCTTCCTGGTTATTAAAGGTTTTCAAACTCATATATACCTTTAGTGATGTCCGGTAGGTTGATCCATGACACTAAATACTCCACAGGTATCATTGTGATTCAGTTTTATACTGGGATTTATCACACAGTCTTAGCTATCTGCTACACTCCTATATTTCTCAATACACATTTACTTCAGTTGTTTATAAGAGTCATATTCTTTACTCACTACTTATCATTGCATCAACGTCTTTGTTTCTGCTTCTGTTGATCTTCATTTTCCTGAATGTGACATGGTAGACAATATGAATATGGTCCAACAGCACCGAATCTCTGGAGAATTTCTTTGAGTAGTGATTACACCTACGATATGAAATTTTCGTTAGTCACCCTTTCCCATTATAAGAATATGTTCCAAATCCAGCATTCTTTCCTAGACGTTCTGTCCCTTTTACCCTTCTTCTGTCAAAATAATTCTCTTTACCACATCGGCTGTTTCTTCGTAAGGTATGGCGACTCAAATCTGGGAACACTTTCATCATCGCTCGTTCAACAGTTATCTTGACTCACGAAATCGTAATGGCAGGATTGTAAATAAACCATACCACGGGTGGGGTTAGAACCCACAATCGGAGAGTCTCAAAACTCCAGACAGACGCGTTAGCCGCTGATCCAGTGGCTAACGCGTCGGTTTGGAGTTTTGCGACTCTCTGATCGCGGGTTCTAACCCCACCCGTGGTATGGTTTGGAACAGTCATCTTGCCAGTAACGAGCAGATACAATTCAAGTGACCCTTTTAAGTGTAAATGAAAGCAACATATGAAGTTTTAAGGTTAGGAACAAATGAAAATGTAATAAAAACACGAGAACAACTAGTGACCAAAACAAAATTTAAGATAAACAGTTGATGACGGGGTACAGTGAACAACAGAATGTTCAATGTGAACTACATGTGGAAATTTAAGGTGAAGAACAGCTGAACACTTAACGTGAGCAACAGGTGAGGGTGATAGTGGAATGTTTTAGGTGGAAGGTAAAGAACAATAATGCACAATACCGTGACTGGAACAATACACAAATAACCCGCACATAGGGGAGACGAGCTTACCACCACGTTTTGGTCCGATTTGGACCATTTACAAAATCACACTGACTTTGTAAATGGCCCAAGTTGGACTAAAACGCCGTCGTAAGCTCCTCTCTCCTATGTGCGGGTTGTGTAAGGTGGAAGGTGTGCAACACACACAGAAGATAAAAAAAACATGAGGAGTAATATGAGTATTATGTGAAGATGTAAGATGGACAAGAGGTGAAAGTGAAAGTAGAGCAACAAATGAATGTGTAAGGTGAAACACAGGTGAAGGTGAGCACCAGGTGAACGTGAATGAGCGAAGGTGCACGAACATCAATAGCTGACAGTCAACTAGGGTTGAAAATATGAGATCATGTGTAAGTGAAGGTGTGAGGAGAATTATAGATGAAAGTGTAAATAACGGGTGTACTGTAAACAACATTTGAAGATGTTAGACGAACTACAGAAGGTGTAAACTGAAATATAATTTTGTGTAAAATAAACTATAACTGAAGGAGAAGCTGTAGAAGAAGTGTTGTGATTCCTCTTAAGAAAATAAGATTAAAAACATTGATAAAAGCGTTTTCGGAAGCATTATGTAAGAAAAACTGATATAAAAGAGTTGAATCATAGACGTGAATCAGGAGACATCAGAATTTTGACCGTGAATCCCACAATGTAGACGTGAAGACCATTTATCCATGAGTTGAATCAATATTATATTACTACTACTACTACCACCTGCAATATTATATTACTACTACTACTACCACCTGCAATATTATATTACTACTACTACTACCACCTACAATATTATATTACTACTACTACTACCACCTGCAATATTATATTACTACTACTACTACCACTACTACTACTAATCACATCACTCTAAGCCTATATATACCATCTGTGTCCATGTACTGTTTGTAACGGCTTGACAAAGCTCCTGGAGAGCGAAACAATAAAATGTCACAATAAAATGTCACAATAAAATTGCCACAATAAAATGTCACATTAGTTGCATTTGTGTCCTTTTACTTTACATATTGTCGGTAATTCTATCAAAATATATACTAACTGACTGAGAGTTAGAAACAGATGTGCTCAGTCTTCAACACTTGTCACAGTAAAGTAACACAAGATCAGTACAGTAACATACAAGAACAGTACAGCACAGTAACACACATCAGTACAGTAACACAAAAGATCAGTAAAGTAACACAAAAGATCAGTACAGTACAGTACCACAGAAGATCAGTACAGTAGTAACACAGAAGATCAGTACAGTAACACAGAAGATCAGTACAGTACAGTAACACAGAAGATCAGTACAGTAACACAGAAGATCAGTACACTAGTAACACAGAAGATCAGTACAGTAACACAGAAGATCAGTACAGTAGTAACACAGAAGATCAGTACAGTACCACAGAAGATCACAGTAACACAGAAGATCAGTACAGTAACACAGATCAGTACAGTACAGTAACACAGAACTCTACAGCACAGTAACAGAAGAGTACAGTACAGTAACACAGAAGAGTACAGTACAGTAACACAGAAGAGTACAACTCAGTAACACCACCGTGGCTACTGTCAGGGAGGCTGGAGTGGGAATAACATCACCGTGGCTACTGTCAGGGAGGCTGGAGTGGGAATAACATCACCGTGGCTACTGTCAGGGAGACTGGAATGGGAATAACATCACAGTGGCTACTGTCAGGGAGGGAGGAGTGGGAATAACATCACCGTGGTTACTGTCAGGGAAACTGGAGTGGGAATAACACCACCGTGGCTACTGTCAGGGAGGGAGGAGTGGGGGAACATAACACCGTGGCTACTGTCAGGGAGGCTGGAGTGGGAATAACATCACCGTGGCTACTGTCAGGGAGGCTGGAGTGGGAATAACATCACCGTGGCTACTGTCAGGGAGGCTGGAGTGGGAATAACATCACCGTGGCTACTGTCAGGGAGGCTGGAGTGGGAATAACACTGTCACTGGAGTGGGAATAACGTGGCTACTGTCAGGGAGGCTGGAGTGGGAATAACATCACCGTGGCTACTGTCAGGGAGGCTGGAGTGGGAATAACGCCACCGTGGCTACTGTCAGGGAAGTGGGAATAACATCACCGTGGCTACTGTCAGGGAGGCTGGAGTGGGAATAAGACCACAATAGCTACTGTTGAGGTCGACGCTTTTGAATCCAAATCATGAATCCAAATCTTGAATTATGAATAGTAATAATAATAATAACAATAAAATTATTTGCGACCACTGTCAGCCTCAGAGTTATCTCTGAGTTACCAGACCTTGCCACGTGGAGGCCAGTGGTTCGTCTTTAAGGTCCCCCCCCCCCTCGCCTTCCCCAGGTTCATGTGTCCAGGAATCCATCCGTGGGCCCCCGGATGTCTCCCCTTTCTCAGTTCCCTAAGGTCAGCCTCGCCTCTCTCTCTCTCTCTCTCTCTGCCTTCCAGCCTCAGCCTTCCCCAGGTTCATGTGTCCAGGAATCCATCCGTTCGCTCCCGGATGTCTCCCCTTCCCCACTTACCCAAGGTCAGCCTCAACCACAACCTTCCCCAAGTTCATGAATCCAGGAATCCATCCGTTCGCTCCCGGATGTCTTCCCTTCCCCACTTACCTAAGGTCGGCGGTGCCTTCCCCGGATCAGTGTCTCCAGGAGTCTGCTTGTGTCACCTGAGTGGACTCCCTTCCCCACTTCCTCAGAGTCAGCGGTATTCTTGCTTTCCTTAGGATCATGTATCCAGGAATCCATCCGTCTACCGCCGGATGTCTCCCCTTCCCCACTTACCCAAGGTCAGCCTCAACTTCATGTATTCATGCCTTCCCCAGGTTCATGTATCCAGGAATCCATCCGCTCGCTCCGGATGTCTCCCCTTCCCCACTTACCCAAGGTCAGCCTCAACTGCATGTATTCATGCCTTCCCCAGGTTCATGTATCCAGGAATTACCTTCCCCAGGTTCATGTATCAGGAATCCATCCGCTCGCTCCGGATGTCTCCCCTTCCCCACTTACACAAGGTCAGCCTCAACCACAACCTTCCCCAAGTTTATGAATCCAGGAATCCATCCGCTCGCTCCCGGATGTCTTCCCTTCCCCACTTACCTAAGGTCGGCGGTGCCTTCCCCGGATCAGTGTCTCCAGGAGTCCACTTGTGTCACCTGAGTGGACTCCCTTCCCCACTTCCCCAGAGTCAGCGGTGAGTGGACTCCCCCCTTCCCCACTTTCCCAAGGTCCAACTTCATGTATTCCAGGTTCATGTATCCAGGAATCCATCCGCTCCTCGGATGTCTCCCCTTCCCCACTTACCCAAGGTCAGCCTCAACTGGTATTCTTGCCTTCCCCCCCTTCCCCACTTACCCAAGGTCAGCCTCAACTGCATGTATCCCCAGGTTCATGTATCCAGGAATCCATCCGCTCCGCCGGATGTCTCCCCTTCCCCACTTACCCAAGGTCAGCCTCAACTGTATTCATGCCTTCCCCAGGAAATCCATCCGTCTACCGCCGGATGTCTTCCCTTCCCCACTTACCCAAGGTCAGCCTCAACTGCATGTATTCATGCCTTCCCCAGGTTCATGTATCCAGGAATCCATCCGCTCGCTCCCGGATGTCTCCCCTTCCCCACTTACACAAGGTCAGCCTCAACCACAACCTTCCCCAAGTTTATGAATCCAGGAATCCATCCGCTCGCTCCGGATGTCTTCCGTTCCCCACTTACCTAAGGTCGGCGGTGCCTTCCCCGGATCAGTGTCTCCAGGAGTCTACTTGTGTCACCTGAGTGGACTCCCTTCCCCACTTCCCCAGAGTCAGCGGTGCCTTCCCCGGATCAGTGTCTCCAGGAGTCCACTTATGTCACCTCAGGTGGACTCCCTTCCCCACTTCCCCAGAGTCAGCGGTTGCCACCTTCAGTGACCTCGCTGCATGGAAACTTGGTCTTGTCTAGCTGGTCTACGGTAGAGACTGTCCAGGTGGGTGGAATTACTGGAGGTGACACACACAGAAAACTGCGTCCAGTAATTACACCCACCAAGACAGCCGCGACCGTAGGTCAGCTAGACGCCACCAAGCTGCCTCACAGTTCCGCCACCTCCGAGAGGCTAATTAACGTAAATTTTGGAAATCCTTTTATATTACAGTATGAATTTAGTCTAAGTACGAGATTTTCTTGCTTATTTATCAGTTTAAAAGTATTTGTAAGTGTTTTATTTTATGTAGATGAATGTCCAAGTGTTGAAGAACTTTTCCACCTCCATCAAAACTGTATTAAATATTACACTGTTTTCATTTTTATTTATTTATTGGTCATTTTCATATGACATTGAAAGACTAACAAGCGCACAAACATACACATATATATGTATTTTTACGTACATTTATACGCTAGTTTACGGTATTTTGACGACATTCTTCGTCACACGGCTGTTATAGCCATATATAAAAGTACATAATATTAATTTAAATGAGGGGAACCGAAAAAGTAAATTATCTCACAAACTAATTTTATTAATAAATTCGGAACCTTCTACTAACCTTAACCTCAGTTCTACTAACCTTAACCTCAGTTCTACTAACCTTAACCTCAGTTCTACTAACCTACCTCAACAGATTGCTTCCTCTGAGGAAAACACATCAGGACTAAAAGTTTAAAGATCGCCACTGAAGATTGATGATGCCTTTCCTAATTTCTACATGTAAGTCAAGAACAATGCTTAACGCGCCTCTGGAATAGTAGGCATTTAAATTCCAATCAAGAAAAAGTAAGACGAGTCCAGTTTGGGTTAAGAACCCCTCACCAGTGTCAAGGGTTAGGTTAGGTAAGGTTCGTCAGGAAACAGGACAAGTGTTTCCTGACGCGGGTCTTCGATGATGACCCGCTGTTGGAGCTTTTGGTCATCTGACCGAGGCCTTCCGCTGGCTTACCGGTCCACCCCCTTTAAATATTATGGTAGTGTCATGGGAAAATAATGTAATAATGTAAAGTAATTCTAAACCATTTTGAGAAGAATAGTTGTGGTACAGCAGCTATCCATTCCATTAAATATACCAACTGTTTTAGTAGGATACACAGTAAAATTTCAATGTCGATGAGAGGAGCCTTTTAACAGTTGTCACACAGAAAGAAAATTTGGAATGGGATTTGTATTATTGCATATAGGGCACGCAAATAGTGCCAAGAATCTTGCCCGGGATACAACACATCAGCACTGAAAATTTGAAGCCAAACGAATATGGTGTTCTCAAGCAATAAACGGAAAATTTGAAAAAAGTAAATTTAAATGTTTGAGAATGTTCCGATCTTGAGTCTCCCTTCGTTAAACTTAAAAACAGCGGTGGGCACAGCTAACCAAAAAGTTAGCTTCGCTAACCGCTAATCCTCTAACTAAAAAATTAGCTCAGCTAACGCTAAACCGCTAACTTTTTCACTGTATGTGCATGACAGTACTTTGTTAGTGTCAAGTAAAGACTCACGAAATGCAGCTAAAGTAATAACACTGGAAATTGAATCCTGAAGCAAATGGTGGGATGCTAGATGTTAAGTGAATGTGTTAGGAATGTTGAGTCGTGGAAAATTATTGCTTGGGGTGATATGATAATTAGTGTGGGAGACACTGTTGTGGAAGGTACAGTGGGAAAGTTTGAAGTGCTTGATGTAAATAATAATGTGGAAGCTTTACCTCACCTCAGCAACACAGCAAGCATGTCAGTATACAAGAACAGTAAAGTAATGCAGAAAAACGGTACGGCAACACGCAAGGAATGCAAAATGGAACTCTGTGAACCATTAACTAATATTTTTAATTTATCTCTTCAAACAGGTGTAGTGTCTGATATGTGGAAGATGGCTAATGTAATTCCTATTTTTAAAACAGGGGACAAGTCGTTACCGTCAAATTACCGCCCAATAAGCCTGACCTCAATTGTAGGCAAATTACTAGAGTCAATTATAGCTGAGATTATAAGAAGCCATCTCGATAAGCATAGCTTGATTAATGATACTCAGCATGGATTCACAAGAGGCCGGTCTTGTCTAACTAATTTATTAACTTTCTTCAGTAAAGCTTTTGAGGCTGTTGACCACGATAAAGAATTTGATATTATTTACTTAGATTTTAGTAAGGCTTTTGATAGAGTTCCGCACCATAGACTGTTAAAGAAAGTGGCAGCTCATGGCATTGGGGGAAAAGTGCTCTCGTGGATCGAGTCATGGCTCATTGACAGGAAGCACAGAGTGTCCATAAATGGGGTTAAATCCGAGTGGGGATCTGTAACAAGTGGCGTTCCACAGGGATCAGTCTTGGGCCCGTTGTTGTTTATAATATATATCAATGATCTTGATGAGGGAATTACTAGTGATATGAGCAAATTCGCCGATGACACAAAGATAGGTAGGATAATTGATTCAAACGTAGATGTTATGGAACTTCAGGAGGATTTAAACAAACTCTATTCTTGGTCAGAAAAGTGGCAGATGCAGTTCAATGTAGATAAATGCAAGGTTCTGAAGCTTGGGAGTGCCCATAACCCTAGTACTTATAAGTTAAATGATGTAGAACTTAGCCATACAGATTGCGAAAAGGACTTGGAGGTTATGGTGAGCAGCAACCTTAAACCAAGACAGCAATGCCTAAGCATACGTAATAAGGCAAATAGATTACTGGGATTTATATCAAGAAGTGTAAGCAACAGAAGTCCAGAGGTCATACTGCAGCTTTATACATCATTAGTAAGGCCTCACCTAGATTATGCAGCTCAGTTCTGGTCTCCATATTACAGAATGGACATAAATTCGTTAGAAAACATTCAGCGTAGGATGACTAAATTAATACATAGCATTAGAAATCTTCCTTATGAAGAAAGATTGAAGACTCTTAAGTTACATTCACTTGTTAGACGAAGAATGAGGGGAGACCTGATCGAAGTGTATAAGTGGAAGATAGGTATTAATAAAGGGGATATTAATAAGGTCTTGAGGATGTCTCTCCAAGAGAGAACCCGCAGTAATGGATTTAAATTAGATAAGTTTAGATTTAGAAAGGACATAGGAAAGTATTGGTTTGGAAATAGGGTAGTAGATGAGTGGAACAGTCTACCTAGTTGGGTTATTGAGGCTGGGACTTTGGGTAGTTTCAAATTTAGGTTGGATAAGTACATGAGTGGGAGGGGTTGGATTTGAGTGGGACTTTCACATCAGAGCTTATTTCTTGGGTGGCATTGAAAATTGGGTTGGGCAAATGTTTTGTTAGTGGGATGAATTGTAAAGGACCTGCCTAGTATGGGCCAACAGGCCTCCTGCAGTGTTCCTCCTTTCTTATGTTCTTATGTTAACAGTGGAGTAACTTAAATACACAGGAAAATTACTACTGTAACATGCAAGGACTGCATACTAACACATAAATATTAGTGTTTGTGTATTGCCTGTTGATTATACCAAGGAATGAATATGTCAAGATTGTGATTGATCGAGTGACGGAAAACACAAAAAATAAATAATGAAGAACTGTCTAGAAAAGTACCTCATAATAACAATAGAACAACACAAAACTGTACAGTACAGTAACACACAAGAACAAAACTGTAACACATAAGAAAAATACAGTAACATACAGCAGAACAGTACAGCAGTACATAAATATCACACAAGAACATACAAGAACAATACAATAAAATAAGGGAAGAGTAGAGCAAGATAACAGTAATACATAAAACAGCAATATTGAAGACATTAAGACAGAGTTGTACTGGCCAGGTTGTAACATCAACATCAACAATCACTTTTGTCGAGAGGTTGACTCTCCCAGTTTGTACATCTTATTTTCTTTCTTTTTTATTGTGTTTGTGAATATTTTTCTCAATATAGTGAAGTTGAGAGAAGTGAAGACGGGAAAAATTAAAAATTATGTAATAATTCACAAGAATGTTTTCTTGCTATATCCAGTACAAGACTCTCTCAACTGTTACTTCCTTATATCTTCATATTTATCATTAAGGATATCTAGAAAATACTATGTAACAGCATTCTACATCCCGATTATTCAGAATTCTATTAAAATATATAATATAATTTAAATACAAACTGGAAATCACATATCACTACACATCACTAAAAACAC
Organism: Cherax quadricarinatus; assembly: GCF_038502225.1. Taxonomy (NCBI): domain Eukaryota; kingdom Metazoa; phylum Arthropoda; class Malacostraca; order Decapoda; family Parastacidae; genus Cherax; species Cherax quadricarinatus. Next base: position 29,694 of record NW_027196901.1, on the reverse strand, counting down.
TGCAAAATCACAGTCATTACTCTAAATCACAAATCATTACTGCAAATCACAAAACACCGCAAACCATAGATCATAACTATTGTTATCAAGTAGGAGGTAATTTATCTCGAATTTTTAATAGTCTGGTGAACCAGCAGGTCCCTCAGACTTACACTCTAATATACTATAGAGCAGATACACTTATAAGGAGAGGTGTGGTCTCATGATGTCTGTGTGAGAAAGTACACATATGTGCATGAGAATGTTTGCACACATGTGAGTGACACAGGGGTTGGATATTAAGTATTATACGTGTGCTGGGCAAATTGTGTTTATATATATTCTAGAGGTCTGGTCTCAGACGGGGCCTCGGGGGCGTTGACCCCCGAAATTCTCTCCATGTATATTATCCACAGTGGAACGAGAGAATTGTGTGTGTGTGTGTGTGTGTGTGTGTGTGTGTGTGTGTGTGTGTGTGTGTGTGTGTGTGTGTGTGTGTGTGTGTGTGTGTGTGTGTACTTTGTGTACTTGCGTGTTTACTTGTGGACATTTCAGTGACTTGCATATATATAAAAAGACGAACTCCACAAAAAAGGAAACTGATGACATTTTTGTAGCAGATTTCTTGGTGGGAAGACAGAGTCACATACGGACACAAATATAAACAATAATTGTAAACAAAACAAAAATAATGAACAGCTTTTGTCCCAGTGTTTGTTTCTGGTACAGTTTACAACTGCTGGACACAGTCTTATATACAACTGCAAAATATTGTTTAAGTGGGAGACACTGTTGTGGAAGATGTAGGAAAGTACAGGATTCAATAAAGAACTTATCCACACACACACACACACACACACACACACACACACACACACACACACACACACACACACACACACACACACACACACACACACACACACACACATATATATATATATATATATATATATATATATATATATATATATATATATATATATATATATATATATATATATATATATATATATATATATATATATTTGTGTGTGTGTGTGTGTGTGTGTGTGTGTGTGTGTGTGTGTGCGCTTGTGATTGCATTCATATTAGTGTAAGAGGTTGATGAGTGTTTTTTATACATGTTTGTGTGTGCGTGCAGTTGCGTTGTTTTGTGCGTGTATGAATGATGGTGACCACGCAGGCTGCCGTTGCACAAATGTGCAAATGAGAGTGAAAATAAGAGTGTGTGTAAGTTTTTTTAGGTACAGATATACATAAATAGTTACACAAATGATCATGCAAAGTAACATATGCGTAAATTACCCAGGATAACCTAAAAAGTCAGACAAAGTGATATATTTCCATTGTGCGCGGCGCTTGTAACTCACTGCGCGTCTTGCGAATATACAGGATAAATAACCAAATGAAAATAAGAAGTTCAACACTTATTACAGTTCTCGTGGAGGTGGACAAACACACTAACAAACGAGCACTCATAAACACACACAAAAACATTCACAAACACACTTGAACTGCTAATTAAGTAAAAAATCTTATATTTAATGTAGAAAAATTGTATAATATAAATAGAACTTCCAAAATTTCACTGAGTGACCAGGCCTTGGTGGTCGAACTGGACGGTAGCTTGGCTGCGTCTGGCTGATCTACGGTCTAGACTGTCTTGGTGGGTGTATTTACAGGACGCAGTTTCTGTGTGTCCCCTCCTGTAATTCCACCCACCTGGACAGTCTCTACCGTAGACCAGCTAAACAAGGCCTCGTTCTCATCTGGCTAGATCACGGAGGGATACATAACCTGGGGAAGGCTGAGGCTGGAAGATATCCTAAGGGAAGTGAGGAAGGGGAGACATCCGGGGGCCCACGGATGGATTCCTGGACACATGGACCTGGGAAAGGCAAGGATACCTTGGGGAAGTGGGGAAGGGGGAATATCTGAGGCGGACAGATGGACTTCTGGACTCCTGGACCTGGGAAAGAAGGAGATACTGGTTGCTAAGGCAGACCCTGGGAAAGTGGGGAAGGGAGAACATCTGAGGGGACACGGATGGACTCCTGGACACATGGACCTGGGAAAGGCGAGAGCACCTTGGGGAAGGGGGGGGGAATATCTGAGGCGGACTCCTGGGAAAGAAGGAGATACTGGTTGCTAAGGCAGACCCTGGGAAAGTGGGGAAGGGAGAACATCTGAGGGGACACGGATGGACTCCTGGACACATGGACCTGGGAAAGGCGAGAGCACCTTGGGGAAGTGGGGAAGGGAAGGGGGGGAATATCTGAGGCGGACTCCTGGGAAAGAAGGAGATACTGGTTGCTAAGGCAGACCCTGGGAAAGTGGGGAAGGGAGAACATCTGAGGGGACACGGATGGACTCCTGGACACATGGACCTGGGAAAGGCGAGAGCACCTTGGGGAAGTGGGGAAGGGAAGGGGGGGGAATATCTGAGGCGGACTCCTGGGAAAGAAGGAGATACTGGTTGCTAAGGCAGACCCTGGGAAAGTGGGGAAGGGAGAACATCTGAGGGGACACGGATGGACTCCTGGACACATGGACCTGGGAAAGGCGAGAGCACCTTGGGGAAGTGGGGAAGGGGGGGGGGGGAGAATATCTGAGGCGGACTCCTGGGAAAGAAGGAGATACTGGTTGCTAAGGCAGACCCTGGGAAAGTGGGGAAGGGAGAACATCTGAGGGGACACGGATGGACTCCTGGACACATGGACCTGGGAAAGGCGAGAGCACCTTGGGGAAGTGAGGAAGGGAAAGTGGGGAAGGGAGAACATCTGAGGGGACACGGATGGACTCCTGGGAAAGAAGGAGATACTGGTTGCTAAGGCAGACCCTGGGAAAGTGGGGAAGGGAGAACATCTGAGGGGACACGGATGGACTCCTGGACACATGGACCTGGGAAAGGCGAGAGCACCTTGGGGAAGTGGGGAAGGGGGGGGGGGGAATATCTGAGGCGGACTCCTGGGAAAGAAGGAGATACTGGTTGCTAAGGCAGACCCTGGGAAAGTGGGGAAGGGAGAACATCTGAGGGGACACGGATGGACTCCTGGACACATGGACCTGGGAAAGGCGAGAGCACCTTGGGGAAGTGGGGAAGGGAAGGGGGGGGAATATCTGAGGCGGACTCCTGGGAAAGAAGGAGATACTGGTTGCTAAGGCAGACCCTGGGAAAGTGGGGAAGGGAGAACATCTGAGGGGACACGGATGGACTCCTGGACACATGGACCTGGGAAAGGCGAGAGCACCTTGGGGAAGTGGGGAAGGGGGGGGGGGGAATATCTGAGGCGGACTCCTGGGAAAGAAGGAGATACTGGTTGCTAAGGCAGACCCTGGGAAAGTGGGGAAGGGAGAACATCTGAGGGGACACGGATGGACTCCTGGACACATGGACCTGGGAAAGGCGAGAGCACCTTGGGGAAGTGGGGAAGGGGGCGGGGGGAATATCTGAGGCGGACTCCTGGGAAAGAAGGAGATACTGGTTGCTAAGGCAGACCCTGGGAAAGTGGGGAAGGGAGAACATCTGAGGGGACACGGATGGACTCCTGGACACATGGACCTGGGAAAGGCGAGAGCACCTTGGGGAAGTGGGGAAGGGGGAGGGGGGGGGGAATATCTGAGGCGGACTCCTGGGAAAGAAGGAGATACTGGTTGCTAAGGCAGACCCTGGGAAAGTGGGGAAGGGAGAACATCTGAGGGGACACGGATGGACTCCTGGACACATGGACCTGGGAAAGGCGAGAGCACCTTGGGGAAGTGGGGAAGGGAAGGGAAGGGGGGGGGAATATCTGAGGCGGACTCCTGGGAAAGAAGGAGATACTGGTTGCTAAGGCAGACCCTGGGAAAGTGGGGAAGGGAGAACATCTGAGGGGACACGGATGGACTCCTGGACACATGGACCTGGGAAAGGCGAGAGCACCTTGGGGAAGTGGGGAAGGGAAGGGGGAATATCTGAGGCGGACTCCTGGGAAAGAAGGAGATACTGGTTGCTAAGGCAGACCCTGGGAAAGTGGGGAAGGGAGAACATCTGAGGGGACACGGATGGACTCCTGGACACATGGACCTGGGAAAGGCGAGAGCACCTTGGGGAAGTGGGGAAGGGAAGGGGGGGAATATCTGAGGCGGACTCCTGGGAAAGAAGGAGATACTGGTTGCTAAGGCAGACCCTGGGAAAGTGGGGAAGGGAGAACATCTGAGGGGACACGGATGGACTCCTGGACACATGGACCTGGGAAAGGCGAGAGCACCTTGGGGAAGTGGGGAAGGGAAGGGTGGGGGGAATATCTGAGGCGGACTCCTGGGAAAGAAGGAGATACTGGTTGCTAAGGCAGACCCTGGGAAAGTGGGGAAGGGAGAACATCTGAGGGGACACGGATAGACTCCTGGACACATGGACCTGGGAAAGGCGAGAGCACCTTGGGGAAGTGGGGAAGGAAAGGGGGGGAATATCTGAGGCGGACTCCTGGGAAAGAAGAAGATACAGGTTGCTAAGGCAGACCCTGGGAAAGTGGGGAAGGGAGAACATCTGAGGGGACACGGATGGACTCCTGGACACATGGACCTGGGAAAGGCGAGAGCACCTTGGGGAAGTGGGGAAGGGAAGGGGGGGAATATCTGAGGCGGACTCCTGGGAAAGAAGGAGATACTGGTTGCTAAGGCAGACCCTGGGAAAGTGGGGAAGGGAGAACATCTGAGGGGACACGGATGGACTCCTGGACACATGGACCTGGGAAAGGCGAGAGCACCTTGGGGAAGTGGGGAAGGGAAGGGAGGGAATATCTGAGGCGGACTCCTGGGAAAGAAGGAGATACTGGTTGCTAAGGCAGACCCTGGGAAAGTGGGGAAGGGAGAACATCTGAGGGGACACGGATGGACTCCTGGACACATGGACCTGGGAAAGGCGATTGCTGATAAAGGGAGGTACAATATCTTTTTGGAGCGAGGAAGAACCATATGTGAGTGTAGGCTGGGTGCATGTGGCTGTGGATAACAGTAAGGGGGTAAAGCAGATAGGATTAATGGGATCAAGAAATGTTAAAAGTAGGTGAAGATATAGTTTCGTAGTGAATGGCAGAGAACATGCATAAAATCTTTGCATAAAGGCAAAAGGGACGAAAGAGAATGTAAGAATTAAAGGGAAACAAGCTTGTTGTGTGTACCAGGGAAGGTGTATGGTAGTTATTGTTGAAAATTTTAAAGATAACACGGAGAGGACGATCTCAGTTGAACAAGGAGACTTTAGGAAGGATGAGGGGGGGGGTGTAGACCAAGTGTTTACAGCGAAGCATGTACGTGAACAGTGTTTATTATTTAGATAAGGGTAAGAAAGTTTTCGTTGCATGGAACTGCAAAAGGCATATGATATGGTGGATGTTGCAAGTGTATGAAATAAGTGGTAGGTTGTTGAAAGCAGTTAAGGTTTTATTAGGATAGTGAGGCTTAGGTTATGTAGGAGAGATTAAAAGATAAGGCATTTAATATAGAGAGGAAGTTGTCAAAGTTGCTTTTTTCCGATGATACTGCGTTTTTGAGATATTCTAAAGAAAAGCTGGAAACGCAGGTGGAAGAATTTGGGTGAGCATGTAAAATAGGAAATTAAGAGTGAACATAAAGAGCAAGGTGATGATAGGCAACTAAAAATTTTGGTAATGAATGTTTGAATATTAGATTGGAAGGAGTATGGAGGAAGTGAATGTATTCAGATATTTGGGAGTGGACTTGTCAACTTGTCTGTGAAAGATAAGGTGACCCATAGATCTAACGAACGGAAAAATGTAAGAAAAAGAACGTTATGCACGGAGGCAAAAGAAAGAAATATATGAGAGTATCAGTGCGCTTATGTGGGTTTTAAATCCTGGGTTATGAATGTTGCAACAAGGAGAAGGCTGGAGGCATTGGAGATGTCCTGTCTGATGGCAATGTGTGGTGTGAATATTATGCATAGAATCCGCAGTTTGGAGATTAGGAGGTGCGGGATTACTAAAACTATTATCCATAGGATGACTTGGAGGGCATGTAAATCTGTAGAGGAGGGAAAGCGGGATATGGGTCGTCCTATGACAGGTTGGAGGGAGGAGGCGCAAAGGAGGTTTTGCGTGCGAGGGTCTTAGACATCCAGCATGCGTGTTAGATGGAAGTTGGAGTGAAAGCTACGTAACATTAAAGGATTCAAGGAAATCTGTTAGCAAAGCGTCTGTACTCTGAAGGAGAGTTGGGAACATGAACTGTTTCAAGCTGCAGTATCGGAGTGCCTCTGGGAAGACAGTGATGGAGTGGATGGTGAAAGTGTTTCTTCTTTTACAGGGTCACCCTACATACATACATACATAGATACATATGTAATGTAACTAATCGCAAAAAAGAAATCAACATTACAACAGAACCGCAAGGGAGGGAGGAAGGGTGAGCTTGCGTAATGAAGTTGCTCCGAGGCCTTTCCCATTGCAGATTGTAATTGCATCTTGAGAAGCAATCCAATAAAAAGGGAATGAGAATTTCAGTTCGGGCCTAGACACATGCTTTTAGGAGTACCGTCCAGTCCAGAAAGGCCAGCTAAGAGATGCATCCGCCACTCCCCTGCCTGTGCTCTGCTGACTAAGGAATGTTTTAAGAAAAGCACAAAATGACAGTAATGTCCATAAGTTTCACGAAAGTGATGCTAATCAAGAGTAACTTATGTTTCAAGATGATACTCAGTTAACCTTTCAACTCTAAAGAGCTTCATGTGTATATATATATATATATATATATATATATATATATATATATATATATATATATATATATATATATATATATATATATATATATATATATATATATATATATATATATATATATATAAGTCGAGCCGAATTGGTAAAACATGCGATTTTAACTTAAATATCAACGCTCTTCTTGCTGAATAAGGCAAGCGAAAATTTGCGTATGCAATATTTTCGCAAAAAATCTTTCTGAACCTAGCAAAAAAATGTATTTCATTGTGTATGTTTATTATTAAATTTCTGTAAACTTATGTAAAATATATTTAGTTGGGATAGGCTATTTTAAATTATGCTTGTTATAACAAGGTCAGGTTGGTTTTCTAAGGTACTTTTGGTACAAAATTATTAATTTTTACATTATCATAGCAGCACTGTATAGCCCTATACATTATATATATATATATATATATATATATATATATATATATATATATATATATATATATATATATATATATATATATATATATATATATATATATATCTATATATATGCCAGGAATTCGTAAGAACAGGCGAAATATTCACAAACACTGATCTCTGGCTGAAGGAGACTCGAACCTACGAACATTGGAGCAAGGTAGGCAGTGCTTTACCAACCTAGCTACACTGGTCAATACCTTGGCGTCTACCGACCAGTGTAGCTAGGTTGGTAAAGCACTGCGTACCTTGTTCCAAGGTTCGTAGGTTCGAGTCTCCTTCAGCCAAAGATCAGTGTTTGTGAATATGTATATATCTATATAGTTGGGATAGGCTATTTTAAATTACGCTTGTTATAACAAGGTTAGGTAAGTTTTCTAAGGTTCTTTTGGTATATATATATATATATATATATATATATATATATATATATATATATATATATATATATATATATATATATATATATATATATATATATATACAAGTCGGCCGTCTCCCACCGAGGCAGGGTGACCCAAAAAAGAAAGAAAATCCCCAAAAAGAAAATACTTTCATTATTCAACACTTTCACCTCACTCACACATAATCACTGTTTTTGCAGAGGTGCCCAGAATACAACAGCTTAGAAGCATATACGTATAAAGATACACAACATATCCTTCCAAACTGCCAATATCCCGAACCCCTCCTTTAGAGTGCAGGCATTGTACTTCCCATTTCCAGGACTCAAGTCCGGCTATATAAAAATAACCTGTTTCCCTGAATCTCTTCACTAAACATTACCCTGCTCACACTCCAACAGATCGTCAGGTCCCAAATACCATTCGTCTCCTTTCACTCCTATCTAACACGCTCACGCACGCTTGCTGGAAGTCCAGGCCCCTCGCCCACAAAACCTCCTTTACCCCATCCCTCCAACCTTTTCGAGGACGACCCCTAACCCGCCTTCCTTCCCCTACAGATTTATACGCTCTCCATGTCATTCTACTTTGATCCATTCTCTGTAAATGACCAAACCACCTCAACAACCCCTCTTCAGCCCTCTAATACTTTTATTAACTCCGCACCTTCTCCTAATTTCCACACTCCGAATTTTCTGCATAATATTTACACCACACATTGCCCTTAGACAGGACATCTCCACTGCCTCCAATCGCCTCCTCGCTGCTGCATTCACAACTCAAGCTTCACACCCATATAAGAGTGTTGGTACTACTATACTTTCATACATTCCCTTCTTTGCCTCCATAGATAACGTTTTTTGTCTCCATATATACCTCAACGCACCACTCACCTTCTTTCCCCTCATCAATTCTATGATTAACCTCATCCTTCATAAATCCATCCGCCGACACGTCAACTCCCAAGTATCTGAAAACATTCACTTCTTCCATACTCCTCCTCCTTTGATATCCAATTTTTCTTTATCTAAATCATTTGATACCCTCATCACCTTACTCTTTTCTATGTTCACTTTCAACTTTCTACCTTTACACACACTCCCAAACTCATCCACTAACCTTTGCAATTTTTTCTTTAGAATCTCCCATGAACACAGAATCATCAGCAAAAATCAACTGTGTCAATTCCCATTTTATATTTGATTCCCTATAATTTAATTACACCCCTCTCCCGAACACCCTAGCATTTACTTCTTTTACAACCCCATCTATAAATATATTAAACAACCATGGTGACATTACACATCCCTGTCTAAGACCTACTTTTACCGGGAAGTAGTCTCCCTCTCTTCTACACACCCTAACATGAGCCTCACTATCCTCATAAAAACTCTTTACAGCATTTAGTAACTTACCACCTATTCCATATACTTGCAACATCTGCCACATTGCTCCCCTATCCACTCTATCATATGCCTTTTCTAAATCCATAAATGCAATATTATTATTATAATCAAGGGGAAAGCGCTAAACCCGTAGGATTATACAGCGCCTGGGGGGGATGTGGAAGTCATTCAGGCTTGATTCGGGGAACTGGAGCACAGATCCATTTCCCTAAATCAAGAGCCTCTCACCAACATCAAGGAACCTTCCCTGAGGGGCATAAATGCAATAAAAACTTCTCTACTTTTATCTAAATACTGTTCACATATATGCTTCAATGTAAACACTTGATCTACACATCCCCTACCCACTCTGAAACCTCCTTGCTCATCTGCAATCCTACATTCTGTCTTACCTCTAATTCTTTCAATAATAACCCTACCATACACTTTTCCTGGTATGCTCAGTAAACTTATTCCTCTATAATTTTTACAATCTCTTTTGTCCCCCTTCCCTTTATATGAAGGGGCTATACATGCTCTCCGCCAATCCCTAGGTACCTTCCCCACTTTCATACATTTATTAAACAAAAGTACCAAATACTCCAACACCATATTCCCCCCTGCTTTTAACATTTCTGTCATGATCCCATCAGTTCCAACTGCTTTACCCCCTTTCTTTCTACGTAATGCCTCATGCACCTCCCTCATACTCACATCCTGTTCTTCATTCCTAAAAGATGGTATACCTCCCTGGCCAGTGCATGAAATTACCACTTCCTTTTCTTCGTCGACATTTAAAAGTTCCTCAAAATATTCTCGCCATCTACCCAAAGCCTCCGTCTCCTCATCTACTAACTCCCCTACTCTGTTTTTAACTGACAAATCCATTCGTTCTCTAGGCTTTCTTAACTTGTTTAACTCACTCCAAATTTTTTTCTTATTTTCATTAAAATTTCTTGACAGTGCCTCTCCCACTCTATCATCTGCTCTCCTTTTGCGCTCTCTCACCACTCTCTTCACCTTTCTTTTACTCTCCATATACTCTACTCTTTTTATAGCACTTCTGCTTTGTAAAAACCTCTCATAAGCTAACTTTTTCCTCTTTTATCACACCCTTTACTTCATCATTTCACCAATCACTCCTCTTTCCTCCTGCACCCACCCTCCTATAACCACAAACTTCTGCCCCACATTCTAATACTGCATTTTTAAAACTATTCCAACCCTTTTCAACCCCGCCACTGCTCATACTTGCACCAGTCCACCTTTCTGCCAATAGTTCCTTGTATCTCACCCGAACTTCCTCTTCCTCTAGTTTATACACTTTCACCTCTCACTTGCTTGTTGTTGCCATTTTCCTCTTTTCCCATCTACCTCTTACTCTTACTGTAGCTACAACTAAATAATGATCCGATATATCAGTTGCCCCTCTATAAACGTGTACATCCTGGAGCCTACCCGTCAACCTTTTATCCACCAATACATAATCTAACAAACTACTTTCATTACGTGCTATATCATACCTTGTATATTTATTTATCCCCTTCTTCATAAAATATGTATTACTTATTATCAAACCTCTTTCTACACATAGATCAATTAAAGGCTCCCCATTTTTATTTACCCCAGGCACCCCAAATTTACCTGCTACTCCCTCCACAACATTTTTGCCCACTTTACCATTGAAATCCCCAACCACCATTACTCTCACACTTAGTTCAAAACTCCCCACGCATTCACTCAACATTTCCCAAAATCTCTCTCTCTCCTCTGCACTTCTCCCTTCTTCAGGTGCATATACGCTTACTATAACCCACTTTTCACATCCAACCTTCATTTTACTCCACATAATCCTTGAATTAATACATTTGTAGTCTCTCTTTTCCTGCCATAACTTATCCTTCATTATTGCTGCTCCTTCTTTAGCTCTAACTCTATTTGAAACCCCTCACCTAATCCCATTTATTCCTCTCCACTGAAACTCTCCCACCTCCTTCAGCTTTGTTTCGCTTAAAGCCAGGACATCCAGCTTCTTCTCATTCATAACATCCACAATCATCTCTTTCTTATCATTTGCACAACATCAACGCACATTCAGACTTCCTTCTTTGACAATTTTCTTATTATTCTTTTTAGTAATTTATTACAGGAAAAGGGGTTACTAGCCCATTGTTCCCGGCATTTTAGTTGACTTTTACAACACGCATGGCTTACGGAGGAAAGATTCTTATTCCACTTCCCCATGGATATAAAAGGAAAAGTAATAAGACCAAGAACTATTATGAATAAAATCAAAGAAAGCTCAGATGAGTGTGTATAAATAAACATGTACATGTATGTGTAGTGTGACCTAAGTGTAAGTAGAAGTAGCAAGACGTACCTGTAATCTTGCATATTTATGAGACAGACAAAAGACACCAGCAATCCTACCATCATGTAAAACAATTACAGGCTTTCGTTTCACACTCACTTAGCAGGACGGTAGTACCCCCCTGGGTGGTTGCTGTCTACCAACCTACTACCTATATATATATATATATATATATATATATATATATATATATATATATATATATATATATATATATATATATATATATATATGTATGTATACAAGTAAATACATATTTATGCAAGATGCAAAACAACCACGGGGGAGGGGGTTGAGTTGAATGATAGCTCTAGGCCATTTGTGATGCAGTCAACACATCAGAGATTGCAATGATGCAGATAAGAGGAAGAAGTTCAAGCAAACACGGTCATAAGGAACATCACTACTGGAGCTATCATTCAACTACCCCCGTGGTTGTTTTACGTATATATATAATATAGGGAAGTATCACCTCTAGAACTGACCCATAACCCCGTTCTCCTCCTCATCTTTCACCGTTCTCCTCTGTATCAGACTGAAGAAGCCACTGGCTGGCGAAACGTTATCCCAATAAACATTCCCAAATGTTGTACAAGTGTCTGGTTGTTCAGCTTACCAGCTGTCTGAACCATTACATTACAGTCTCAGTGTTATACACACAATACCATCATTGCCCTACTTATAAGGCACCTAAGTTCCCTCGTCTTATAATAACATGTTCATTTTTCCCATTATAATCTACCTTTTCCATAATTACTTCCGCAATTATTTTATCTTTTCCTTAAGGGGAAGTCTATGGTCTTTCCTTAACTCATGGCATAACTTAACAAATAAATTAAATATATAATATTTATGAGTTATGAATTTACTATAAATTTATTTATTTATGAATTACGGAAAGATGCTAGACTTTACCTTACGAAACACAAAACAAATGCGACAACAATTATGGAAAAGATAGATTGTAGTGGAAAAATGAACATGTTAATAGACTTAGGTGCCCTACTTAGTCACTCAGGTCTGCCATACTTTACCACAATATGTACGTAACGCAACCTGAGTGTTCCAAATACGTAACATGTATAGAATAGGTCAGCAGAATACTGCAGATGTTCCCAGTTTTGTTGTATATAAAAACAAACAGACGTATGGCCAGCGGTTACGCTAAGTAATTAATTATCATTGCTTTTAGCTATGAGATCCCACGGCTAACATTTTCTTGGAGGGATGGGGAATTTTGAAGGGAAAACTGAGGAGGAAGATGCTAAGTTTATGTGCTGAACTTTCCTGAATGAGACAAGTTGAGAAATAAAATACACCAGGCAGAAAATGAGAGCGAATTTTTGTTTGAAGTTTTTGGGATGCGATGGAACGTGTCCAGACTTCTGGCTACCATCTCTGCTTACTCTGCCTGCTGGCTACCAACCCTGCTTACTCTGCCTGCTGGCTACCATCTCTGGTTACCCTGCCTGCTGGTTACCATCCCTGGTTACCCTGCTTGCTGACTACCATCCCTGCTTACCCTGCCTGCTGGCTACCAACCCTGCTTACTCTGCCTGCTGGCTACCATCTCTGGTTACCCTGCCTGCTGGTTACCATCTGCCTGCTGGCTACCATCCCTCCTTACCCTGCCTGCTGGCTACCATACCTGCTTACCCTGCCTTCTGGTTACTATCCCTGGTTACCCTGCCTGCTGACTACCATCCCTGCTTACCCTGCCTGCTGGCTACCAACCCTGCTTACTCTGCCTGCTGGCTACCAACCCTGCTTACCCTGCCTGCTGGCTACCATCCCTGCTTACTCTGCATGCTAGCTACTATCCCTATTCAGACAGCCTGCTAGCTACTATCACTGTTTAGACAGCCTGCTAGGTACCATCCCTGCTTGTTCCGTGCTTTGTGTTATATTGTCAGTATTTAAAAGCAAATATCAACTGTATACATAAGGAAGATGGGCAGAGGTTGACTCTTAGTAAACTACTGGTTGCTGACTTCAGGTATTATTCCCTTTCCCCCCCTCACTTTAACTCCATCCCCCTACTGTCTCTTTCTTCCACTCAACTCACAAAAATATAAACAATCACACGCATTCAATTTACCAGCGCTAATTAACAGCTCAGTGGTGCATCACTTGTGTGTATATATATATATATATATATATATATATATATATATATATATATATATATATATATATATATATATATATATATATAATTTTTTCTTGTGTACTTCCTCTTCACTTATTTTAATTCCCTCCATTTCGGTCATCAGTTTGATATTAAAATCCACAACATTTAATATATCTTTTGTGAACTTTCAAACTTATTATTTAATTCCTCTCATATATCCCTCTCTACTTAATGATTTTTGCCACTGTCCTTCAGTGCCTTTGTATTTTTACCATTATATTTACTCCTGTAAACTTGAATAAAAGATTCCTGTTTAATCTTCCTCTTCTCTATTTCCCTTACAAAGCTTTTTTCTTTCTTTTTCGTCTCTCCTCACATTTGCATATTCATTTCTGGCCTGCCAGAATCTTTGACAAGTTCTTTGATTGGCTTGATTCCTATATGCATCCCAAACCTTCTAGCTCCTTCCATTAAACCATACTTTATTTTCTCGTTTTATGTTTTCATAATAAACCGTTTAATTTATTTTTCATGTATTTTACGAGATTTGTTTTACAAATTACTTATATCTGTTCCTTGTAAGACTGGACTGGACAAGATTCTAATGCTCTGTTTATTCATGTGAGAGATTTTAACCATCCAATTGATTTTTAAAAGGTAAAAGCAAGTCCATGGTCGACAGGAATATAATTGAATTATGTTTCATAAAACCGTAATACCACAAGTAGACGTGTAGGCTGCCAGATTGATTGATTTATCGTTAGAATTTCAAACTGAAATATCTTTAGTGTCTAGTGTCTTCTCTAAAGTATTTTTAAAGGTGGACCGAATGCATTAAGGATTTTTATTTTTTTTGTGTATTCTTATCGCTAAAATTTCGCAAATTTTCCATTCTTGGATGTCAATTTTCATTCCTGGAATTCCTTCTTTTTACCAATTTTATACCAAGCATTCTCTTTTCTCTCTCTCTCTCTCTCTCTCTCTCTCTCTCTCTCTCTCTCTCTCTCTCTCTCTCTCTCTCTCTCTCTCTCTCTCTCTCTCTGTCTCTCTCTCTCTCCATTCGCTCTGCCACTTAATGTGCGCGTCCAGATTTATTTCTAGCCTTGTGGACCCTATCATAACTCTTCCTGAAGCTATGTATGAAGCACACCTACACGGCTTCGTCATTTCCATTCCACTTCCTGTACACACATTGAGGGAGGGGAAACCGTCTAAACATCCCTGCGATTCCATCTTGTGTACCTTGTGTACCTATCACACGCCTCCTGAAAAGTTTAACCCTGTTTAATGTAGCAAGTCCTCTGAGAATTTTTCTATGCCTTTGTCATGTCCTTGTTCTTCTATCCTTTTATGTCTCCTGGTTAGGTTTCTACAGTCTTTCTTTTGTGTGTGGGCTGGTGGATGGGTTTGTGTGTTGAGTTTGCATTTTGCGTGGGTATGGTAGCTTGCTGCGTTGAGTTTATATGCTGCGTGGGTATGGTAGGTGGCTGTGTTGAGTTTATATGCTGCGTGGGTATGGTAGGTGGCTGTGTTGAGTTTATATGCTGCGTGGGTATGGTAGGTGGCTGCGTTGAGTTTATATGCTGCGTGGGTATGGTAGGTGGCTGTGTTGAGTTTATATGCTGCGTGGGTATGGTAGGTGGCTGTGTTGAGTTTATATGCTGCGTGGGTATGGTAAGTGGCTGTGTTGAGTTTATATGCTGCGTGGGTATGGTAGGTGGCTGTGTTGAGTTTATATGCTGCGTGGGTATGGTAAGTGGCTGCGTTGAGTTTATATGCTGCGTGGGTATGGTAGGTGGCTGTGTTGAGTTTATATGCTGCGTGGGTATGGTAGGTGGCTGTGTTGAGTTTATATGCTGCGTGGGTATGGTAAGTGGCTGTGTTGAGTTTATATGCTGCGTGGGTATGGTAGGTGGCTGTGTTGAGTTTATATGCTGCGTGGGTATGGTAGCTGGCTGCGTTGAGTTTATATGCTGCGTGGGTATGGTAGGTGGCTGTGTTGAGTTTATATGCTGCGTGGGTATGGTAGGTGGCTGTGTTGAGTTTATATGCTGCGTGGGTATGGTAGGTGGCTGTGTTGAGTTTATATGCTGCGTGGGTATGGTAGGTGGCTGTGTTGAGTTTATATGTTGCGTGGGTATGGTAAGTGGCTGTGTTGAGTTTATATGCTGCGTGGGTATGGTAGGTGGCTGTGTTGAGTTTATATGCTGCGTGGGTATGGTAGGTGGCTGTGTTGAGTTTATATGCTGCGTGGGTATGGTAGGTGGCTGTGTTGAGTTTATATGCTGCGTGGGTATGGTAGGTGGCTGTGTTGAGTTTATATGCTGCGTGGGTATGGTAGGTGGCTGTGTTGAGTTTATATGCTGCGTGGGTATGGTAGGTGGCTGTGTTGAGTTTATATGCTGCGTGGGTATGGTAGGTGGCTGTGTTGAGTTTATATGCTGCGTGGGTATGGTAGGTGGCTGTGTTGAGTTTATATGCTGCGTGGGTATGGTAAGTGGCTGTGTTGAGTTTATATGCTGCGTGGGTATGGTAGGTGGCTGTGTTGAGTTTATATGCTGCGTGGGTATGGTAGGTGGCTGTGTTGAGTTTATATGCTGCGTGGGTATGGTAGGTGGCTGTGTTGAGTTTATATGCTGCGTGGGTATGGTAGGTGGCTGTGTTGAGTTTATATGCTGCGTGGGTATGGTATGTGGCTGTGTTGAGTTTATATGCTGCGTTGGTATGATCCTGAGACAAAACTGACCTAATTTGCCTGAAATGTTCAGCATAACAAGCATGTCATTGATGTCAGCTATGACTGTATACCTTATACATGTACTTGTATAAATAAAGATATTATTGCATTTGTTTTATTGTGGTAAAGGTTCGTACGGCACGCAGCCGCTATCGCTAACTGCATGCGTACGACGGGTAATTTCTGTATTTACGTACGTTTTTTTTTTTTTCTAATTTATAGTGCATTTTGTCGGTCGTGTGTGCAGATGGGCGTAAATCTCATAGGTCAGAAGTCGGAGGCAGCAAGCACTCTCATTTGGACTTGGGAAATTGTCTTTTGCGGTTCTTACTAGCACACGTTTCCTCTGTTTCAATACCATCACTGTAATCATGTCAATGTTACTCACGAAATCGTAATGACACGATTGCAAACAAACCATACCACAGGCGGGATTTGAACCCGCGGTCAGAGAGTCTCAAAACTCCAGACTGTGGCGTTAGCCACTAGACCAGCTAGCCACAATAAGATTCGTCCAACTAGGAATATTTCTACACCATAGGAAGGTTAGCATAGGCACCACGGTGACCACAAATGCAAGTTTTTACAGACGAATCTCCAGCTAGCGTGGTTGACGGCAGTGAGGGGACTTGAGCTAGAGTTCGTCACGGCCACGCTAGCTGGAGATTCGTCGGTAAAAACTTGCATTTGTGGTCACAGTGGTGCCTATGCTAACCTTCTTATGGTGTAGAAATATACCTAGTTGGACGAATCTTATTGTGGCTAGCTGGTCCAGTGGCTAACGCGACGGTCTGGAGTTTTGAAACTCTCTGACCGCGGGTTCAAATCCCGCCCGTGGTATGGTTTATGTCAATGTTGCTTTTCCTTACCATATCCTCAGTTTCCTCCTGGGACAGAATTTTTTTTTAGATATTATGGATATAATTTATTTTGCTTACACGTTTATAATTCTCTTTTTGAAAAAAAAAATTATGAAAACAGCCTATTAAAAGTGTCATGCAGTTTCACAGCTCCCATACCAACACTAACGTGGGGTAAACCCCAACAACGTAATTACACAGACAGGATTAGATATCAGAGCATCAAACCCTTGCTCTCTGAGGTTTCAGCAAGTGAGGGACTATGGTACCCAAGCCTTGAGGGAGGTTGGTAGGTAAGACAGATAGGCAACTTTATTCCGAAACGTTTCGCCTACACAGTAGGCTTCTTCAGTCGAGTACAGAAAGTAGGCAGGAACAGTACAGATGTGAAGACGATGTAATCAGTCCATCACCCTTGAAGTCGTAGATTTGAGGTTGTCAGTCCCTCAGCCTGGAGAAGTTCAATCCCATAGTATGGAACTATCTGAAGATCAAGCGACAGTGCGGAGACTTAAATACTGTCAGAAGGAGAGGTGCAGAGTAGTAGTAGTTAGAATGCAGCCACTGAGAGATCCCGTCTCTCTCAGATCAAATAATTCTTACTTTGAAAAAGTTGTCCAAGGTGTTTTCTGTACCAAGATGCCATTGTGTTGCAGTGTCTGACAGTGTGAATATCAAAATGGTATACAATACCGACAGGTTTGTAGGTAAGACACATAGGCAACAGTTAGGCAACTTTATCCCGAAACGTTTCGCCTACACAGTAGGCTTCTTCAGTCGAGTACAGAAAGTAGGCAGGAACGGTAGCGATTTGAAGACGATGTGATCAGTCCATCACCCTTGAAGTCGTAGATTTGACGTTGTCAATCCCTGAGCGAAATATTTTTTTTTTTATTTTTGGTCCAATTTCAATTAAATTTTTATAGTGATTTAAGAAGCAATTGAAGCCTAGACACGTTTTGCCTTAAAAGATAAATAGAAAAAATAAATAGTGCCCTATTCTATAGGGCATAAATCTCTCCCTTTTCTACAAAATTGGTAAGATGTACAATGTTCTAGTTGACATCAGATGAAAGATAAGGGATAGATAATCTTGGCATAAACGCCGTTTGAGCGAAAATGTCAGTAGATTGCATTATAAAAAAATGTTGAATTTTATTAAGAAAAAAAAAACATTAAAAGCAAAGCGGTAAAAGATATGGCAAATCCCGTTTACATTCTAGTAGAACCATCATTACTCAATTACGTGTGCAAAAATCATGACACTCCTATAAATACTTTTTGCCCAAAGTGGAAAATAATGTCAGTAACTTATTCCTGAGTTATACATATATTACGTTTTCTGTAAAACTCTACGGTCATGCCACGCCACATTTCAGTATGTTACACGCCTCCACACATGTTGACAACACACAGGCGACTGAGCTATTATCATCATTCCCTGAATTTGAATGGAGTTCTCAGAGAAGTTTCAATGTAGTGTATTTAGAATGAAACAATCATAAAAATCGTAATATTTGGAGAGAAAAAAAAACAAACAAATTGCCACCAGGAAGAACAAAAAATTACATTTTTGGAAAAACTTATTTAGAAATATGATAGAAACAAGCTAATTACATCAGCATGTTGTCAGAATTATGTCAGAAGACATTTTTTTCCCATATTTTTTCAATTTTCCTTTTTTATCACTCCTAAATAATTCGCACCTCCCTTGAGTCATGGGGCAACTGCATGACTCGAGGCTCGGGCCAACCGCTGTCCAGGGTGAGATGTTGTGTGAATGATTTAGAAAACCAGTAAGTTGAGAATTTACACACTAGGGCAACATTTGGGAATCTTTATTCTGGATAAAGATTTCCAAATGTTATCCAAGTGTGTAAATTATCAGGGTAAGATGCACCGATATTAGTTTCTAGTGCTAATAGACGTCGTATGATAGTGATTTTAACATGCATGTTCGCAGTAAGTTAATCATCATAGTAGCAAGTTGATTAGTTGATGAATTGGGTTTGAAACCTATAGTCTATAAGATGGATCATTAAAACTACATGCAGGCTGACTCACGAAATCGTAAATAACAACAATGCAAGCAAATCACACTGGCCCCAACTGGTCTGTGGTTTACATGTTACATGTTCCCCACCAATCATGAACACTTTATTCCCTAAAATTGAGATTAAGGTAAACTCTCATTGTACATACACTGAGAGACATGTACCCCGCTGTATATATCATGAAAATATAAAATGGTAGTAACAAATGTAAATTGGTAGTAGCAAATTGTTAAACCTGCAACCTGCTTGTGAACTAGTTTTAAATGACCAAAGGGTCCTAGTGCTTGGTAAATCATAAAACACAGTTTCTCTTTAAATCGCCCTTCGTGCTAGCGAGGGGCTTTTGATTCAAGGAACTGGAGCTGCGCAACCCTTCTAAGGACCCAACCTGATTACCTTTCTAGACCCTTACTAGGTAAGAGCTTCCATATATTATTAATTATTAATTATTATTATTATTATTATTATTATTATTATTATTATTATTATCATTATCATCATCATCCCAAGTGTCACTGAGCTATATTTATTTCTGGCTTGAGGCACATTAGTGCCTGGGGAATGTTGGTGCCTTGGGCTTCTTGATACCTTGGACATATTGAAGCCTGAGGCAAGTTGGTGCCTGTAGTATGTTGGTGACCCAGGCATATTGGTACCTAGAGCATATTAGTATTTGCCAGAATTAAATATCCTACACTGCCTGCTGTCTACAGGTAAGTGTACCTAAAACAACTTTGCTGCGTACTGGGTGCTCACTCCACCGCTATTATTACCGAATTAAAACTGAGGGATTCACTCCACCTAGATTGTTACTCAGTTGTAAACAAAGATTCAATCCATTATTCTTACTCATTTATAAACAAGGATTCACTCCAATATTATTACTCAGTTTTAAACAAAGATTCACTGCACTATTAACAGTTGTAAATAAGGATTCACTCCAAGACTTATCATTCAGTTTATTTACAATAATTCTGATTAGTGATAATAAAGACTGAAAATGAAATTAATACCAAACTTATTTCACGATAAAGAACAACGATTAAATGTACGGTAATACCAGATTTCAGATCTAAATATATACTTGAATCCTAAGATACGCGATTCACTAAATCATTTATGTTGATTAAGAATATGACAAATATTGTGCAGAATATCACGCATTCTTCGACAAATGTAGTTTATTAGGGTAAATTTCTGGCTATATTTTACCATGTTCATGCGAGACTTCCATATTTAATGAGTGTGAAATAAGACAAAACTAAATATTTACAATACGCTAACATGTGCGAAGAATGTCATAGTATCAGTAAACAAAACTAGCTAAAAATATATTTTGCCTGGCTCTGTCGTCTGAAGATCTTGACTGATCTCGTTGCAACATCAAGCAGACATTGCAAACATTGCAGGAGTCCATTTACCTTTGTAGCGTGTTTCCATTACTGCAACGTCTTGATGAAATCTTTAACAATGCTTGTCCGTCACCTCAGATAGACTCTCAAGATAAAAGACAACTGTGAGTTAAGGAAAAGTAGTTTGAGTCGCATGTTGCAGCTCAGTCGTTAACTTCACAGTAGTTGATTGAGTCCAGTCGTTAACTTCAGTGCTAGTCCAGTCGTTAACTTCACAGTAGTTGATCCACCAGTGCCAGCCCAGTCGTTGTTAGCTTCCCAGCAGTTGATCCACCAGTGTCAGCTCAGTCGTTGTTAACTTCCCAGTAGTTGATCCACCAGTGCCTGAAGTTGACATCTCTGTGGCTACCAGGGAACCCTTTGAGTGGATGCCAAACTGTTAAATCCACATCATTCATTTCCGTCTGAAAATAATCTCCATTCATGAGTCAGGGAATATAGGAATATATATGAATCTAACACTACACCTTCCTTAATCTTGGGATAACATTGTGTTTTAAACATTCATAACAAGTGTTTCAATCCCGAATGATCCTTTTTCCAATGCCTTGACCAGTTATTTAATGATAACAAGCTCAGTGTGTATTAGCGGCCATAAAATCTTGTCCACTGAAACTAATGGAGCATTGACTACACTGAAATGACTAAGTAAAGTGCTAGCCAAGCGTTACTGCTCTCCCAGGTCCAGTCCATTAAATTTGATTCTCCAACATGCTTTTAAAGTGTGGAAACAAAAATGTTGTAGATCCGTCACTATGCATTCTGAACCAGTGTACATAAAAGATTTATATTATAATTATTTTCAAAACAAAAGAATTTGTGATACCCACACAAAAATTATATCTATCTCATACAGCACACCTAATAAATATAAAATTACAATTATGTGTCTATTTTTTTTTTTGAAAGGTACGCTTTATATAACTAATATATCCTTAAAAATTATTGAGCTTCTTTTTGTTTACCCAAATATGCTAATCAGTTCAATGTTGTATTTGCAATATTGATAAGAAAAATAAAATTTTAAAGAGTTAAACTTAATGGGAGGAGGTTATATACTAAAGGTAAGAATTGACAAAGTACTCACTGTTAACAGGAACTGATAGTTCTTCAAGCCACTTAACAGACAAGGTTCTGTCCTGTCTAAACCTCCTCATCTAAACCAATGCTATTTAGTCTCAAGTCAAGTGTCTACGGCAATCTGTCTTTAGTCTGACCTCAGACACCACGGTCTTCAATGACTGAACTTCAGATTCCCATGGAAAGTTTTTCCATACACTTTGTTTTCCCCACACACAAAATACCTCACTCATAATTTCTCCAGTTACAAGGGTATGTCCTGCCTACAGCGCGGCTTCTGCACGACACAAGGTTCTTACTGGCTAGCTCATGTTTACCCTGGCATTATTACTGGTTTCACACTGGCAGTTCTCCTTTATTAATCGACTTGAAGATAGAGGCTAAAGTACGGTAATTCACAGAAGTGTATGTACACTGCTACTAGCAGTGTACATAAGCTGTTGCCCTCAGTGCAACTGTACGTGCACTATAGAGGTATTTGTAGTGCAAGATTTTTATCCGGTTCTATCTCTGTTAATTCCATGCCATTTATTGAATATGGTGTGGAATATTTTTATCGTCATCCCCTTCCCGAGGGATTGATAACCCTTTGGAGGGTAAAACGTTTCCTTGTTAAAATGACTATCACAACTGTCTATGTCCACTATTACTGCTGTCACGGACTCGTTAGTATTGACTGTTATTCATCTTTTTCATACAGTCAATGAGCAGACATGTTTCACATTGCGCCATCTATTCAATATTTATGACAGTGTTCTTGGGCTTAGTACTTGGATAATGAGTGGTTGAGTCAGCGAGTGCACCGGGCAACATCTCGCTTCTGTCCTCCCTCACCGTAACCTGTGCCTGACTGGTCACTATAACTTATCAGTTTTCTGACATATAAAAC
Organism: Cherax quadricarinatus; assembly: GCF_038502225.1. Classification (NCBI taxonomy): domain Eukaryota; kingdom Metazoa; phylum Arthropoda; class Malacostraca; order Decapoda; family Parastacidae; genus Cherax; species Cherax quadricarinatus. The sequence continues at coordinate 7,202 of NW_027196901.1, read as the reverse complement.
ACACACACACACACACACACACACACACACACACACACACACACACACACACACACACACACACACACACACACACACACACACACACACACACACACACACACACACACACACACAGTTCTACGGCATTTTCAAGATGCGGTATAAAAGGAGTATTAGAGAGAGAGAATGAGAATGAATAAATTTACAAAAACGTGATAGATCTGTCGAGGCCTGATAATGGACCAGATTGCGGGAGCGTTGACCCCCTTAACACCCTTCAGGCAAGCCAGAAACATATGTATATAGAAATCGAGAAAAATAGACATTTGTGCCAGTTTTTTAAGAAGCTCAGCTAGTCTTCAGGACTACGGCACCAAGGAATTACTTGCCCTGACAACCCGCTTGATCAGCAGTATGAGACACAATTGTAAAATAAACTGAACCTTATGGAAAAGAATGTCTCATTCGCAAGTAAAAATGCAATTCGTTGTAACACGGATCTTCGTAATAATATTTCTGCTCTATTTTAAGGCAATTGTTATGTTGGCGGTGAAGAATATTAGAGCAGAATATCAGTCATTGACAGCCAACCTGTGTTGGCTGTCATTGACTGGACAGCCTCTGGTATACCTGTGTTGGCTGTCACTGACTGGACAACCTCTGGTGTACCTGTGTTGGCTGTCACTGACTGGACAACCTCTGGTACACCTGTGTTGGCTGTCACTGACTGGACAACCTCTGGTACACCTGTCACTGACTGGACAACTTCTGGTACACCTGTGGTGGCTGTTACTGAACAACCTCTGGTGCACCTGTGTTGGCTGTCACTGAGCAACTTCTGGTACACCTGTGTTGGCTGTCACTGAGCAACCTCTGGTACACCTGTGTTGGCTGTCACTGAGTAACCTCTGGTACACCTGTGTTGGCTGTCACTGAGCAACCTCTGGTACACCTGTGTTGGCTGTCACTGACTGGACAACCTCTGGTACACCTGTGTTGGCTGTCACTGACTGGACAACGTCTGGTACACCTGTGTTGGCTGTCACTGAACAACCTCTGGCACACCTGTGTTAGGTATTACTTCCGGGTGTATCAGAAAATCGGTATCGGCAATTTTTACGGTGTCGGTGTCATTGAGAAAATTTCCAATACCAGCAGATATTTTTGAAATGTTATCCATGTGCTTACACACACACACACACACACACACACACACACACACACACAGCAGGAAGAAAGAAAGGAGATTGAGAAAATCATCACGGAAATAGGTGAAGAGATGGACGAGATTGTAAATTTTCAGAGAATAGGGGGGTACTCGAAGGGGAGAAACCGACCAATCAAGCTGATTCTCAGGATGGAAACAGTGCGGAACAGGATCCTCCAAGAGAAACCACGATTGAAATACTCGGAAGAGTACAAGAGGGTGTTCCTAGACAGAGACAGAACAAAATCAGAACGACAGCAGCTGAGGGAGAGGACAAAAAAGCGAAAGGAGCTAGGAAAAGAGACAAGGATGGAACCAGCAGAGGTCAGTCAGAGCAGAACAGAACAGCAAGGGCAAGCACACACACAACTATTCTCAGAACCATACAACCTATCACACCATCCCAACACACACTACAATCCATACCCACAGCCTCCACCCAACACCGAGCTATAGAATCCCACAGTATGCCACCAGGTCTCCCACCCTCACAGGCCCCCCAAACCACAGTGTTGGAAAGGAAACTGAAGGTATGGTACACAAACGCTGATGGAATAACAAATAAGTGGGAGGAGTGGCATGAAAGAGTCAAAGAAGCATCACCGGACATCATAGCTCTCACAGAAACCAAGCTTACAGGTATGATAACAGATGCCATCTTTCCAACGGGATACCAAATCCTGAGGAAAGACAGAGGTAACAGGGGGGGGGGTGGAGGAGTGGCGTTGCTGATCAAAAATCGCTGGAATTTTGATGAGCTGGAGAGAGGAGACAGCGGAGAAGAAAGTGATTACATAGCGGGAACACTTCACTCTGGAGGTCCCAAGGTGGTAATAGCAGTGATGTATAACCCACCACAGAACAGCAGGAGGCCAAGGCAAGAGTACGACGAGAGCAATAGAGCGATGGTTGATACACTGGCTAGAGTGGCCAGAAGAGCTCATGCATGCAGGGCAAAGCTCCTGATCATGGGTGACTTTAACCACAAGGAGATCGATTGGGAGAACTTGGACCCACATGGGGGCCAAGATACATGGAGGGCTAAGATGATGGAGGTGGTACTGGAAAACTTCATGTGCCAACACGTAAGGGACACTACAAGAGAGAGAGGAGAGGATGAACCAGCAAGGCTGGACTTAGTATTCACCTTGAGTAGTGCAGATATCGAGGACATCACATACGAAAGACCCCTTGGGGCCAGTGACCATGTGGTTTTAAGCTTCGAATACACAGTAGAGCTACAAGTGGAGGGAGAAGCAGGAAGGCCAGGACGAATGAAGCCAAACTACAAGAAAGGGGACTACACAGGAATGAGGAACTACCTGAACGGGGTTCAGTGGGACAGAGAACTGGCAGGGAAGCCAGTTAATGAGATGATGGGATATGTAGCAACAAAGTGCAAGGAGGCTGAGGAGAGGTTTGTACCCAAGGGTAACAGGAATAATGAAAAAGCCAGGATGAGCCCATGGTTTACCCAAAGGTGCAGGGAGGCAAAAACCAAGTGTGCTAGGGAATGGAAGAAATATAGAAGGCAAAGGACCCAGGAGAATAAGGAGACCAGTCGTAGAGCCAGAAACGAATATGCACAGATAAGAAGGGAGGCCCAAAGACAATATGAAAATGACATAGCAGCGAAAGCCAAATCTGACCCAAAACTGTTGTACAGCCACATCAGGAGGAAAACAACAGTCAAGGACCAGGTAATCAGGCTAAGGAAGGAAGGAGGAGAGTCAACAAGAAATGACCGTGAAGTATGTGAAGAACTCAACAAGAGATTCAAAGAAGTGTTCACAGAGGAGACAGAAGGGACTCCAGAAAGACGGAGAGGTGGGGCACACCACCAAGTGCTGGACACAGTGCACACCACCGAGGAAGAAGTGAAGAGGCTTCTGAGTGAGCTAGATACCTCAAAGGCAATGGGGCCAGATAACATCTCCCCATGGGTATTGAGAGAGGGAGCAGAGGTGCTATGTGTACCCCTAACAACAATATTCAATACATCTATCGAAACAGGGAGATTGCCTGAGGCATGGAAGACAGCAAATGTAGTCCCAATCTTTAAAAAAGGAGACAGACATGAAGCATTAAACTACAGACCAGTGTCACTGACATGTATAGTATGCAAAATTATGGAGAAGATTATCAGGAGAAGAGTGGTGGAACACCTAGAAAGGAGCGATCTCATCAACAGCAGCCAACATGGTTTCAGGGACGGGAAATCCTGTGTCACAAACCTACTGGAGTTCTATGACATGGTGACAGCAGTAAGACAAGAGAGAGAGGGGTGGGTGGATTGCATTTTCTTGGACTGTAAGAAGGCGTTTGACACAGTTCCACACAAGAGATTGGTGCAAAAACTGGAGGACCAAGCAGGGATAACAGGGAAGGCACTACAATGGATCAGGGAATACTTGTCAGGAAGACAGCAGCGAGTCATGGTACGTGGCGAGGTGTCAGAGTGGGCACCTGTGACCAGCGGGGTCCCGCAGGGGTCAGTCCTAGGACCAGTGCTGTTTCTGGTATTTGTGAACGACATGACGGAAGGAATAGACTCTGAGGTGTCCCTGTTTGCAGATGACGTGAAGTTGATGAGAAGAATTCACTCGATCGAAGACCAGGCAGAACTACAAAGGGATCTGGACAGGCTGCAGACCTGGTCCAGCAATTGGCTCCTGGAGTTCAATCCCACCAAGTGCAAAGTCATGAAGATTGGGGAAGGGCAAAGAAGACCGCAGACGGAGTACAGTCTAGGGGGCCAGAGACTACAAACCTCACTCAAGGAAAAAGATCTTGGGGTGAGTATAACACCAGGCACATCTCCTGAAGCGCACATCAACCAAATAACTGCTGCAGCATATGGGCGCCTGGCAAACCTCAGAACAGCATTCCGACATCTTAATAAGGAATCATTCAGGACCCTGTACACCGTGTACGTTAGGCCCATATTGGAGTATGCGGCACCAGTTTGGAACCCACACCTAGCCAAGCACGTGAAGAAACTAGAGAAAGTGCAAAGGTTTGCAACAAGACTAGTCCCAGAGCTAAGAGGTATGTCCTACGAGGAGAGGTTAAGGGAAATCAACCTGAAGACATTGGAGGACAGGAGAGATAGGGGGGACATGATAACGACATACAAAATACTGAGAGGAATTGACAAGGTGGACAAAGACAGGATGTTCCAGAGATTGGACACAGTAACAAGGGGACACAGTTGGAAGCTGAAGACACAGATGAATCACAGGGATGTTAGGAAGTATTTCTTCAGCCACAGAGTAGTCAGTAAGTGGAATAGTTTGGGAAGCGATGTAGTGGAGGCAGGATCCATACATAGCTTTAAGCAGAGGTATGATAAAGCTCACGGCTCAGAGAGAGTGACCTAGTAGCGATCAGTGAAGAGGCGGGGCCAGGAGCTCGGACTCGACCCCCGCAACCTCAACTAGTTGAGTACAACTAGGTGAGTACACACACACAGTTTTAAGTAAAAGTAACAGAAGAGACGAGACAGACGGGTGGGTTGATTGCATCTTCTTGGACTGCAAGAAGGCCTTCGACACAGTTCCTCACAAGAGATTAGTGCAGAAACTAGAGGATCAGGCGCATATAACGGGAAGGGGACTTCAATGGATCAGAGAATACCTAACAGGGAGGCAACAACGAGACATGGTGAGTGATGAGGTATCCCAGTGGGCACCTGTGACGAGCGGGGTCCCACAGGGGTCGGTCCTATGACCAGTGCTATTTTTGGTATAAGTGAATGACATGATGGAAGGGTTAGACTCAGCGGTGTCCCTATTCGCAGATGATGTGAAGTTAATGAGGAGAATTAAATCAGATGAGGATCAGGCAGACCTTCAAAGAGACCTGGAGAGCCTGGACACGTGGTCCAGCAACTGGCTTCTCGAATTCAACCCTGCCAAATGCAAAGTCATGAAGATTGGAGAAGAGCAAAGAAGACCGCAGAGGGAGTATAGGCTAGGTGGCCAACGACTGCAAACCTCGCTCAAGGAGAAAGATCTTGGCGTGATTATAACACAGAACATGTCTCCGGAAGCACATATCAGCCAGATAACTGTTACAGCATATGGGCGCCTGACAAACCTGAGATTAGCATTCCGATACCTAAGTAAGGAATCTTTCAAGGCACTCTACACAGTGTACGTCAGGCTCATACTGGAGTATGCAGCATCAGTTTGGAACCCACACCGGGTCAAGCACGTTAAGAAATTAGAGAAAGTACAAAGGTTTGCGACAAGGTTAGTTCCAGAGCTAAGGGGAATGTCCTATGAAGAAAGGTTGAGGGAAATCGGCCTGACTACACTGGAGGACAGGAGGGATAGGGGAGACATGATAACGACATACAAAATACTGCGTGGAATAGACAAGGTGGACAGAGACAAGATGTTCCAGAGAAGGGTCACAGAAACAAGGGGTCACTCTTGGAAGCTGAAGACTCAGATGAGTCACAGGGATGTTAGGAAGCAGTTCTTCAGTTACAGAGTGGTCAGGAAGTGGAACTGTCTGGCGAGCGATGTAGTGGAGGCAGGTACCATACATAGCTTTAAGACGAGGTATGATAAAGCTCAGGAAGCAGGAAGAGAGAGGACCGAGTAGCGTTCAGTCTCGACCCATGCAACTACAATTAGGTGATTACACACACACACACGCACACGCTTGCGCACGAAATAGACAAAGTGGACAAAGACAGGATGTTCCAGAGATGGGGCACAGAAACAAGGGGTCACAATTGGAAGCTGAAGACTCAGATAAATCAAAGGGATGTTAGGAAGTATCACTTCAGTCAAAGAGTTGTCAGGAAAGTGACTTAGTCGAGGCGGGAACCATACATAGTTTTAAGACGAGGTTTGATAAAGCTCATGGAGCAGGAAGAGAGAGGACCTAGTAGCAATCAGTGAAGAGGCGGGGACAGGAGCTATGAATCGACCCATGCAACCACAAATAGGTGAGTATATACATTACGAAGGTCATCTATGGTTGTGTAAACAAAGGCTGACAGTTGTCAGCTTATTGGCCAGTCGCCCACAACTATACCAATGCAACATAATGGAACAAATGGGTTGTCCTGGTGGCCACTTTCTCACAACTTTACTCTTCTTGCTCTAAGTCTTGTTCTGTTCTAGGTTTAGAAATTCATCGTTTGCCCCGATGTCCATATTACAGAGGTCAAAAATCACCTCTGTATGACCATGGTCTTGACTGTGTGCCATCCTTGACATACCTTCTTCCTTATGAACGCTAAGAGTCATAATTAATAACTCTTAAAGAATGCTAAGAGTTATAATTAATAACTCTTAATGAATGCTAAGAGTTATAATTAATAACTCTTAATGAATGCTAAGAGTTATAATTAATAACTCTCAACATGGAATTTTTCTCCACATTGCCACCAAATATTGTTTCACTATCAATGGAGCATCAACTATTTCTTTTAAAAAAAAACTGAAGATAATTTGTATTGGCTCTTGTCATAATTAAATATCGATACTGCCTAAGTTGAGTTAACTATTTCTTCATTAGCGTTCCTCCTCTCCTGAAAGGGCTAAGCCTAGTTTATTTAAGCGTATCTAGGTTTAAATAGCCCTCAGTGGTTTAACATTTTCCTGGTATAAAAGGTCTAGCAAGCATACATGGTTAAAACATTTCGTACACAATTTACACAAACTGACAAATTGCTCTTATATCAGAATTAAAGTTTTATTTTTATTTTCCATGTGAAATTTTTCACGCAGTTACCTCCATAGTGAACGGCATAGTGGTGGTTCTGAACGAAAGAATAACTTAACGAAATTCCAACTCTGATCATTTTAGGCCATAAGAGGGACTGCAGTAATAGAGATGGGAAGTACTAGTACAGAAGAGAGTTCTGAGAAAAGTTGTGTGTAGACAGGAAGAAAGAAGAAAGGCTAATTCGACTGACAACTTTGGAAAGGATTTTAATTAAGGGATCGATTTTCGCTATATAGAGACGAGCATTTTTCTGCATTAAAGTTGGGAA